>NW_015151462.1:6077-40205 GCF_000732505.1 Cyprinodon variegatus | reverse complement strand
TATGAGATTAAAGCTGAAAACTAATGGGATACCTTACGCAGATTTAAGGGAAGTCCCCAACTGGATGTCAAAAGGAGTTACTCAAATTCCATCAAGCATTATTGACCTTCAGTCTTTAAGACCTTAAATTTGACTTTTACACTGATCACTAATCACGAATCAAGGATTTTTAAATTCATGTTTTGCTCAATTAAATTTCACTTAAGTTTATTTATATAGTTCACATCACTTCATCTCAAGGCACTTTACAGAGACAATACAGTCTGATTGGTTAAAAGTTTCTGTCAAAGAAAACCAGTTGACTGCATCCAGTTATTGACTTGCAAGAAATGCTCCTCCTGGATAAGCTTGCAGAGTTTTTTTTTCTCCTCTGGTATATTAGCAATCCCTCACATCAAGCATGCAGCGACAGTGGAGAGTAAAACTTCCTTTTAAAAGGAAGTAACCTCCAGCAGAACCAGGCTCAGTGTGAGCGGCCATCTGCTGAGGCTGACTGGGGTTCAAGGAGACAGAAGCAGACATGTTTACATTTTATAATGAAGGTAATATGATTCTGTTAGTACATGAAATCCTTAATTTAGCCTTTACTTTGTGTCTATGTTACACCATATAATGTGATAACATCTGGTCCCTTTCCCTTTTCATTCAGGATGCTATGCCACATAGATGCATTCATTTTAGCACAATAATGCTGTAGCAACCAATTTGCAATTCTTAACTATAAAAGTGAACAGTTATAAAAGAAATTTTGTCTTAGTAATCGTGCTGATTGTACATTAGGGCCTGAAAAGTGTAACACAGTCATTTACTCGCTCCCTTATTTTCTTATGTTGTTTTACTAACAACTATTCTCTCTCATCAGTGTGTCTCTTCCTCTAATTCATGGTGCTGTTTAAAGTCTGTGGCTGCAGAAGTTAAAGCTGCAGCAAATATATGTCATTTCTGCGCATTTGGCAGCAGCTCCCCGTAGATTTTCCTTTTTGTTTCTTGGAGCTTTCCTGCACCGCTTCTTTGCTTCTGGCTTTCTATTCTCTATCTTCCATCTTCAGTCATATCTATGCCTTCACTTAGTAGTGGACACTGTAGAATATTGCTGCGACGCATGTCATGGTGTCTGCATTAGAGACTGTAAAGCAGAACTACATTAAGTCCTTATTTTTGAATTTGAATTTAACTGAATTTTATTATATTTAAGGTATCAGATAAGAAGGGGAAAAGAAAATTAACACATAAAGAAAGACTCTATTAGCAATTTTACTACCTCAATCTTCCTTCCTTCCTTCCTTCCTTCCTTCCTTCCTTCCTTCCTTCCTTCCTTCCTTCCTTCCTTCCTTCCTTCCTTCCTTCCTTCCTTCCTTCCTTCCTTCCTTCCTCTCCATCAAAGTGTCAATGTTCCCAACCTTTCATTCTTTCTTCCTGTTTCAATTTCAGTTGGGTTTTTTCTAGATTTATAAAAATGTTAAGCCAAATTGCTATATAAAAATAGATTTTTATATTTTAAAATGAACAAGAAACATTTAAGATTTTACAAAGAAGAGTTTGGAAAAGTTGGGTATCCTGAGAGAAATATTTTCCTGTTGCACATACTCACACTGAGCCACATCAGATCATTGCTTCACAGCCCAGCGACACAAATACCGATTTCACTGCTGTCCCTAAGTATGCAAATGATCCGCCTCTGTGGACGGACGTCTCATGGCAGTATTCCAGGTTTTCTTGGTGTAATATCCAAGCTGACGTTGCACTCTTCAATCCCTTTGTCACCACAGCACGCCTCATAGGAGCCGAGAAAATAAAGTCAGTTATTCAGCAGCAATTGATGCAACAAGCATTTAGTGAGGGGATTTCTATGGAAACATCCCTCAGGAACATTTTCATTTTCAGCATCAAATGGGTAAAAAAAACATTGCAGTGATAATTAGCACTGTGTGCGTAGCTTAATATGTGTGCTGAAACAGCTTTAAAGGACTTCAAAAAGCCTCCAGGAAAAACAGTTCAGTGTTTTTCTCGACATCTCACCACCCGCTCCGCTGTCACTCAGCATTAAGGCCCCCGTTTGCCTGTTGTATTTTTCTTTTGTAATCTAAAGCACCGTGCTTTTTAAAACAACTCTGCTAATTACTTTATTTAATCAGGGACCGGCCGAGGAATTATTCCTGCAGCCTGAAGCAAAATTTGAACCTGCAACAATAACTCTAATATCAGTTTATGATAAAGAAAAGCTTCAATATTTAATCCTGGAAGCTGTTACAATGATTCGTTTGGAAGTGCGCTTTCATGTGGAACCTTTAAGATCTTGAGGACTTTGATAAGGGTGTGTTTTACTAGCTGGATAATCTGAAAACCGGTTCAATTAGTGCAACAGAGCAGATAGAAGGATTACAACGATTTAGGAAGACAAGGACAGTATCTGCAATATAATGTAAGAAAGAGTGTCCCCGAAACCACGTCATCCTCCTTTCTAATCACACCTGTTCCCCTCCGAGTGCCCCCTTCCCCACTCTTCCCTTTCCCAGTTTGAATTAGAGAACCAAAGCACCGGGCAGCAAATGGTGTTTGAAAGACTTAAAAAAGACAGGGTTGTGGACTTGGTAATGGGGGAAGCAGGGAGGGGGGGTGAAAGAGAAAAAAAAATCAAAGCGAAATCGGCAGAATGTGGACTTTCAGAAGCAGCGGCACAGTTGAACTGAGAAGGCCCGAGTCCTGTGAAAAGAGTTGGAGACAGCCTGAATGCAAATTAAATCCTCCTCATTCCTGCAAATATTGTCTTAGCCATTAGTGCGGGCTTGACTAGAAAGGAGTGGTCCCAGTCATTGTCGCTCGGCCAGGGAGAAGTCAGGGGAAGAATTCTATTCAGTGGCCGTCTTGGGGGCTCAGTGCACTTGGGCGCTTTTTTGGAACTATTCAAACGCCACAGACCGTGGCAACAAAGAGAGCTTTCAGCGTACCTCACTGTAAAAGCATGTGAAAAAAAAGAAGAAAGAAGTTGGAAAGAGGGAAGGAGGGAAGAGGGAGTAAAGGGAGTGAGGAGGGGGAGTGGAAAGGTTTAGGTGTAGGTCCTGAGTGGGACTGTGGGTCCGTATGTTGATTTTTAATCGTGTGGTTTATTTTTCTAGCTGGGTTCTTCGAGCAGCTCATGAAGCCTGGGCAGTTTGTTCCACTGGGTGAGGAAAACGGGATCTTGCATACAAATGCATAGACATATACATACAGGGCTTCTAAAAAATTTACCTTCTATATTTTGTCACCTTGCAACCATAAACCTAAATCTGTTTAATTGGGATTATATGTGATACAAAGGAACACAGAATTTTAAAGTTGAAGGAACAATTTCAGTTTTATGTTGCAAAAAATAAAAAGGAAAGCTGAAAATTTTCTGTTTTTGTGTTTAGTCCAAATGAGACAATATTTTGCACAACTACTTTTCACCAAAATCAGCTACAAGCCTTTGAGGGTATGACTGCCTGCTTTGTAAATCTGTGCAAAAAAAAAGGCTGAAAGACACTAAAAGGAGGGCACCTGTAAAGTTTAATTCTAAAAAACTCTATCCCCTTGATTACCAAAATGTAAAAAAAAGAATCCACTGGAGTTTTTGAAGACGTTTCGCATCCCATCAAGGAAGCTTTTCTATTCAAAATGTCATGGATTTGAAGAGAAAAGTCTTCAAACTTGGAAAACAAAGTCCAATGGCTTGTTTTTTATTTTTTATATTTTTGGAATAACTATGACCTGGATGACTGAGAATATTCAACAGCATCTATCCACTTGAATTCTTGACATTGATCAGGCCAATCTACAACAACAACTGTTCCACTACAGATGGCTCTTTGTTTTTGTCTTGATGTAAAACCTCAGTCTATTCTAAAGCCTTTTGGTGACCAAACCTTTTTTCTCTAAGTATTGCTTTGTCTTCTTCTTTTGATCATGTATGACCGGCTTGCTTGTCCCAGTTGAAAACACGCATGATGCTGCCACCACCATCTTTTCACTGTTGCACCAGACCTGGGTTGACCTGCTAAGTTACTTTACACCACAGAACGCAACATACGGACATGAACACGCGGTGCCAGTTGCTTCTGATTTAACAAGCCAAAACAACTCTGTTTATATTCGATAAACATGGCGCTGTGCTGGTGAGAGGGATTCGGATAGATAAATGTCGGGGTCATTTTCTTAAGAAGAACTGAAATACAGACTTATCGATGTTATTCCTGCAGGAAGGAGAGACAGTTGAACCTCAGACTCAAACATACTGTATCCCCACTGGCCCTCCTCTGCAGAGCGTTTATTAACAGAACATGACACATGGTTACAAACAGAGTATTGTTCTGACAGAACAATTGATCAGTTCATGAAGACAGAATGCTCCATCAAAATGACAAGGCAATATGGTCTCCTGACTGGATCATGAGACAGGAGTGGAGCATCCCCTTGCACAAATGTTTCATAAGCACACATTAATTTTATAATCATCACTGAATAAACCTGACAATAAAGAGAAAAGAAATTTAGCAGTCTTACTATGCCTTGGCTTCCTTTCTGTCGCACCGGTGACATCATCAACGCTAATCCAGCGTTATGGTGTCACCAGACAGGCAGTGGTGGGGATACAGAGGCCAGGAGTTAATCCAAGCTTATTTGTCAATGGGAAGGGAGTTAAATGCCAATTTAACCATCTATTTTCAATGGGAAAGAGGCTTATAAGGTGTTATCTTCATGGGCTATGTGGGGGTAAGTTTTTCTCTAAAATCTCTAGGTTTTTGCTCAAAAAGTCAAAAGGTTTCATTTGATATGACGTCTGAAAAGCTTTATATTCTGTCCAATCAAACAAAGTTTTCATTTAACAGATACCTTTTTCTTGCTACATGTCCATATAGACCAGGTTTGTGGCCCTACTCACTGGTTGTTCCCTAATATTTGTATAATAATTTGGTAATTGGTTGGAATCCACTGCATCTTATTTAGTAGTATCAGAGTCAAGAAGAATTGAATAGAACATTTTTTGGGTATACATACTTTTGCAAAGCACTGTGTATGTATTATCAGGCTAAACTGAAAATATATAAAATAGCCTCATCATGTTCTTCTTATTAAAGACTTGCTGCATATCAGTGTTTAAAATAAGGTCTCCTTTCCCTTAAAATTCCAGAGCCCTCTGCTGAATCCGTTCATCCATCCATCCATTTTCTGTCACGCTTTATCACTGCATATCCTCAGCGTAAGAGTGGATGCAGACTTATGGAGGCACTGAGATTCTAGTTTGTCCCATGCCTCACACACATACCATATAGAAAACTGAGGTACACACTTTAAAGGAGTGAGGAAATGAGCAGAGAAATGCCACACACCTTTGTGTTTGTATGCATAGTTGGACCAAGGGGTGTTCAGTATAGCCCTTGGCATCTTCATTTGTTTTAACTTCTGCATTTACAGCTGCTGCATAGCATGAGCAAGGAAGGGCCTGGTCAAACTAAAACAACCAAATTCTTACTTTTCATCTTCTTCCTCTCCCTCTTTCACTCTTCTGATGTCTTGGGAGGCATGACTTCTGGCCAGGCAGCTGTATAACCAAACCCTTCAGTTACACTTTCCTGACAGCTGCTACTTCTACTCTTACTTAGAGGAGTTAGGAACTTTTTGAACCTCTTTGCAACAGTGAATTATCTAGCAGGATTATCCATGTTTTAAAAGTTGATGACAATAATACAGCCCCATGGAGGAGCTGGTAAGCTAGTTTATTAACCTAAACAAACTCAGGTACTTTGAAAAAAGGCAAGTTGGGAATTTTCTGTATATAATCTGATTATTTAAAGAAAAACTTCCATGTTTCAAAATGCATTATTTGCTTCCTCAACCAGATGAATTAAAAACCAGTTACCTTTATTTATATAATATATCAGTTATTTTATATAATTTATAATCTTTAACTATCCATGTTAAAGGTTATCTAGGTGTGGTAAACTGTAAATATCTTATTATCAGTTTTTAATGGTATTTCCAAACAGATATAGGTTATTTTTAATGCAAAACACACACAAAAAAAAGTCCAGGATATTTTAATATACCTTAATACCTTGATTTTTGAAATGTAATATAGTCAACTGTAGATTTTTTGCTTTTGACTTCATATCTTGCAGCTATTTTGTCTTTATTTGGCATCTTTTTTAGATGGTTTTGGACCGTTTTCTTTAAGTTTCATTTTGGAGAATCTACTACAATGTACTACAGGTCAGTACATCTCTGGCGTGCAAGTGCAATAATCCAATTCAACTACTGTGTAGTCTTTTCTTAGCTCCCTACTGTGCAGATATTTTCATATCTAAAGTAAACACATTTCAGGACATTACAGCCTTTTTTTTTTGCTTTTTGTACCTATACACTCTTGTTATATTGTGTGTTGTATTTTTATCTTTAATGGCAACTTGCTTTAACTCTGCATTTTGTTCTCTATATACGCTACTGGTACCAGAATTTCCCTGAAGAAGTAATCCAAGTGATAAATAAAGTTGAGTTTAAGTCTACACCTTCCTGCCTCTTTTGTCTTTTTTTCTTGGTTTTTACCTGTCCTTACAGTTTTTCACCTGAGTCATGGATTTTAAAGTTGAGTCCCAGGGATCTATTACTGTATCTTGCAACTTTTTCATGCATCATTGCCTCAGTACACCTCAGTGAAATGGCTGAATTCCCTAATCAACAGTCATTCAGCTATGAAACGACTATCTGAAAGTTTTAAAACAGTCCATTCTAAACAAGTTTGGTGTTGCAAGGCTAGAAAGGCCAAAACTCTTACCCAAAGTCAGCATCAGGTGATGTTAATCAGAGCGAAGTAGCAAATAGATGATGAAACCAGGAATTAAATCATAAAGATTTAATTCCCACAAAAATGCACCTTAGACACGTACATTGCAGGGATATTAACACATAAGATTTTACTTTATATACAAAGGTTGAGTAAAAAGTACAAATCCTTTACATTTTCTCATGCAACTCCTGCATGTAGGAAGACCTTGTACAAGGAGCCTCCTCTGCATGCTTAATGTAAAGCTAGATATACAGTTTTAGCATTCACACATTTCTTAACACTTAGAATGTCTCCCGTTGGACCTTTTACTGCAAATAAAGACAACAAATAAACAAAAACAATCATAAAACCTCTGAATTTCTGCTTCTGCTGTTTATCTTGATTCAGTTTGACACAAGATGCCAAGAAGACAATCTAAGATGGAAGAGCTGGCAGGTTGAAGCCAGTCACAGATAGAATGAAGAGGCTGAAGTTTTCATTTCAAGGACAGTATCTACTAGCTTTTCCTGCCTCATTGAGATAGTAAGAAATGCTCAAGAAAAGAGTTGACAAACATGCTATATTCTAAATTCATATATTTGCACAGATAGTATCACAAAGCTAAAGTTATATATCATTGCTTTGGGTAAAAAGGTTGGATTTACAAATGATTAACCTTACTGTTCTCTTATTACATAAGTCTTAAATTGCAAAAGTGTCTTGTTATTGTTTAGATAATGATGACATTGTTTCATAATTTCACAAAATTAACATTTTCATATTTTTATTAAGATGCCAGCATTTTCTAACTTCTACTTTATCTGAAATGTGTTTACAGCAAAGTCCCCCCCCCTGGTAATCTAAAGGGAGATTGGTGAAACTACAGGAACTGCCATATAAGTACTGCTCACTGGTTATCACACACAGTTTTTGATGGATTATGTTATACAGATTATTATTCTGAAATTCTCTTTATAGTAATATTCCAGGAAAAAAAGGGATCATGTTTAAACTGTCTTGGGACTTGACAAAAGGAAATGTTCCATATTTAAAACCTCTTAATTGCCCCATTCATTTGCGACGAGTCTTAATCTCATGAAATGAGAGTTAATGTGCAAATCTATTTCATAGTCATTAGATTAAACCGGTTCTGAAAATCCGTTGGTGCTTATAATGATCTGCTATATTAAAGAGAATTAGTGTTGGCAATCTAATGCACATTTTAAATCCTTCTTCGTTACTTTTTTTACCAGAACTGGAATTTTTAAGTTTTACATACAGATCATAGACAAAAAGGCATTTCCTATTTGTAATTATGTAATATTAAGAGAAAACTGGGGCATTAAACTGTTTTGGGGTTTTAAATATGGTGGAAAAAGTATATTTAGGCTGAAATTTTGGGATCCTTGGCTGCAGCTGCATGTGTTGCCTGGGTGTTGAAAAGCTTCATTAAATCTGTAAAACCCTTTCCTGTACACAGATTCATTATTGATAACTAGAGTCAAGGGCCTTACAGTGGATTTGGACTCACACATCTCTCATTCCATTGCATATTTTTTTTGTTGGCCTTTGTTACTGTAAGAGTTTCTGATACAGTTTCATACTGTACAGGGTACGAGCATACAGGGTAACTTTAGTTTAAGAAGATACATTTTAAAACCTTTAACATCAATGTGTTTACAAATGAAGAGAAACATATTTACCAATGCCCTAAATGAATTGGCTCTTTTTTCACAGTAAAATATTTTCAAATAATGAAACAAATTCTATTATTAGCAAAAAACATACTCAGGAATGACTAAACACAGTTTCTGAATTTGGATTTTGAAAATAAAACATTTTTAATAGAAAACTCTGCCCTAACTGGCCCAAGGGGAAAAATAAACCGTTAAATCACTACTTAGGTTTCATTAAAAGACCCCTTAATAACGACAGACATCATGAGGTAGGTTAGTAGAAGATCCTATCAAACAGTACATTGTGCCAGGACTCCTGTTTTTGTGTTTGTGTTTCTGTTTTGTCTCCCTTCCTTCACCAGGAGGCGCCTGGTTCTGGTCCGCCTCCTCACACACCAGCTGATGGTTTCCTCGTTAAATGGAGTGTTCTTAAGCTGCTGACTGCCACTACTTCGACGCCAGAGTGTTTGCCAGTTTAGGGTACTCTAGCCAAGCTGAGTTTTTGTCAACCTGACTTTAACCTTGTTTTTGTCTTTGCCTCTCGGCAGGAAGTCATCCTGCAAACTGGATTTTTCGGACCTTCACTCCCTGGAAGGGTCAACTGAGCTTCAAACTGAGCTGGGGTTCAAACAGGAGGTTTGGATCCACTTTCCCAAGAGATCGTTTGAGCTTCTCACTGAGAATGGGATTATTCTCCACTACGACCCGTTCAAGTACCGCAGGAAATCTGAGTGGCAGTCAGTTTCTCCGTTCACCAACTTTCAACCGCATTCTGGGTAAACCCTGTTCCGCCCTCCACCGAATCAGACAAAGACTGGAACCACGGCACAAAGACAGGAGTCAAGGATACAACAACTTCTCTGGAAAGCAGTATTCAGAGCAACACTTCTCCCTCTGCTAAAACTTCTTCAATAAAACCCGTTAAACCTTTTCCCTGGTCTCTCTGTTCGGTTTTCTGCATTTGGGTCTGAACTCTGTAACATCATGACACATTGTGCCCTTTTTTATTCTGGCTATATAATTTTTTTTTTTTTATATCATTTTGACATTCTCCAACCAACATAAGTCTTCCAACATTGTGCCAGTTCATAGTTAAAAACAACTAGCTCAAAGTTCAGTTCACACATATGAAATTGAACTAGCTCAAGTTCATAGTTCACTTTTTCAAAAGTGAACTAAGTTCACAAACCTATAAATGAACTAGTTCAACTTCATTTGGTAAATTAATCCACAATTCTACACAAAAGAGTCTGATATTTCTGCCTTTAAATGTGTGATCATAATTTAAAGAGAGAAATGAAAAATATTCCATGGAGGCAAGGTCTACTGGATGTGCAGTGAAGCCCTTATTTATCCAAATTACACAGAATTTCAGAAAACATAAAGATACATTCAAGTTCTGCTGAAAATGTCTGTATCAAAAAGGATTTCTTAAGTTTCTCATTCAGTAGCAGATATTTCCAAAGATAGCTTGGATGCTGTAACTTGACGTGTCGTTTCAATTTTACGTGGACGTGGCTGACGTATGGACTTGTTTGTTAAGTCTTGGTGGGCACAGTTTGCACGTAACAGGTGGTGTAAAACCTGACGTTTTCCAATGAACTGAACCGTTCAGTTCACCGTTCACTAAAAATATATTCACTGAACGCCGTTCATGGAACGCGTTCCTGCACAACATCCTTAAATCCTTAAATGGATTTTCATCCTTAAATGGAGAAAACATCAAAAAGTGGTGAATCTGCCATTAAAAAATTTGTAAAAAAGCACATTAAATACATCACTAAAGAAGTCACCAAACAATGCAGGACATCAAGACCTCATTTGCCTCAGTTAAAGCCAGTGTTAAGGCTTGTCTCACATTTACCTAAAATAAAAAAATAAATAAAGGCTTTTATTCTTGGAACTGATGAAACTACTGTACAAGGAATATTTTTTGAATATTTTTGGAAGGTGTGCATTTCATGTGGTGTAAGACCAAGGCACTTCATACCAGTGTAGGTCTGGGGATTCTTCAGCATCTGAATGACGTCCTGTTATTCTTTACCAAAGTATACTAAAAAAGGATCTAGCTGTCAGTTAGTATTCTTAAACATACTTGAGTAATGCAACAAGACAATGGTTGCACCAGCAACTCTATCTGTCAATGTTTAAAAAAAAAACAATGGCTTTGGAATGGCCTATTCAAAGTCCAGAACCAAGGCAAGTGAGAAAGTAAAGAATACAACCCTCTATCACATAAAAATGTTCAAAGAAAATACATTTGTAATAAAGTAAATAGGGCTGAAAAAATTAATCCGATTAACCAATTATCAACTAATTTAGCAATCGATTAATCCTTTACTGTAGTACAGAGACTCTAAAACAGGCCTTTAGCTGATAGAGCAACAAACTTAGAGGAGCATGCAAAGATTGTAAAAACTATACATAAACAATTTGCATTTAAGATAAGAACAAAAATCTCTGCCCATATGCTCTATATGTAATCTCTCAAGTGGAAACATTTTGAGTGTCGCCTGATTTAATTCTGTAAAAAGTCTTTTTTAAGGAATCTTTGTCTATCCGACTATTAATCGACTAGTCGAAAAAAATAAAAGACAGATTAATAGATCCATAAAATAATCCTTACTTGCAGCACCTAAAAAGCAAATTGTGTTTTAGCAGCACTGTTTATCAGCTCGAAGGACAGTGAGTCTATTTAGTTCTACAAACATCATCAGTATCACGCTTTATTTTTGACATCTATCCAGTTACTGAATTCAAGTCCATTCCAATTTGGACATCAAACTTAGTAATGCTACAATTATTGTGGTTCAGTTTGTGCTGCTCTACCAGAAACTCTGCTGTGAGCAATTATAATGCAATCTGCTCTTGAAATGTTAAGTAATCATACAGGAAAAAGGAGCTAAATGTAAGAGTCCAGTAAAAGGGTTGTTGACATTTGTGGTGTTCCACTTAAAGTGAAAAGCCAGTAGTCAGGAGCACCTCAAACCCACATCCACTATCCACAGCTACTGTGGTTTTGTGCTTTTACAAAATAGTTGCATCCTTTCCAAGGGTCTAAACAGGGTAATGTAGCATTTTTTTGTAAGTTCCCCTTTAATACAATAGTGGAGACCAGGACACCTGGAGAGTGATCGTTTTATCAGTTTCCTCCATCTAACTCGTTTGCCTGCCGGCCTCCATTGCTTCGCCTCCAGCGATGGCAGGATTATGTTTGGCTTGTTTAAGGAAGTGACTTTGGCAGGAGGTGTAGGAACGAGACGTACACACATGCAGGTGCGTACGCATTCCTGTTGGCAGCTTTCACTCAGTGACTTTGTGCAGCAGGATGGGTTTCGACAATCTGTCAAGCTGAAATTAATCAGCGTGTTAGGAAAAGGAGGGAGATGAAGGGGGGAAGTTGTTGCATTAACTCAGCTATCATTACAGATGTCAGAGAGGATGACAGGGAGTGGCTTTTGTTGTTGGTAAATTGATTCTTGCTGCATGATTGGATTGGGTTATGAATGTGTTTTGATGAAGGCAAACCCTGGAATGCAATTATGGGCTTGAATCATGCTGTTTTAGTGCTGTATTTACCTCAGTGTGATCCAAAAACAAGACAAATCATTCTTTGAGAGGAGAAGTAGAATAAATGCACTGTGGAGCTCTGGCTTCACATAATCCAATCAGCCTCTCTGCGTCTACCATTTCCTAAATGCCTATAAAATTACCTAATTATAGGGGATGATTTCCAAATAATTCAGAGGCCAGTGTGGGTGGCAGACTCACAATGTTTGTTTTTCTCAACAGGTGAAATCCTGAAAACGGCGGTTGTAAGTGAGGCAAAGCTATAGAAACACCAAACGGAAAGAAGGAAACCTTCCCAGTTTGTCCCAGCAGAAATTCAAACAATAATTGGAGTCAGTGCACCCTAAATAAGGAGAGATGTCTTGATCCAACATCCTGTGTTTTCAGACTGTTTTTTTGTAATCTCTGTGACCGAGAACAAATGGCAGGAAGTGGAAGTGCCAGTATGTGCCGAGGGGCTCCATATACCTGTTTTTTTTTATGTTTACATGCTCTGACATGTCTAACTCCTTCCATTACCCCCGGAGGTTAGCTTTTCCTCACTGTTGATGCAGACAGGACGCTCTCTATCTCTCTGTACCTGCCAGCCGACTATTTATCAACATTTATATGGAGCTAGTGGCTATAAATCACTGCTGTTAAAAGAGACAGGGAGACGTTGGATACCTTCAAAGAAGTTCATAGTCTTTGAAATACCTGGTTTGTCAGTAACAGGTGTTTCATTTACGGTGTTAGTTCTCATGCCAGTTCTTTAGATGGTCCCGACTTTGTCAAAAATGGACCACGATCAGTTTAAGAGAAAAGTGTTGAATTTTTAATCAACCGTCACTCCTGAATTCCATAATATATCTCTTACATGCTTTAGAAATGGTATTTGATAATTACAGATTGAAGCAGGCATCAAGTCTTGCTAGACAATTACTTTAAATTTAGACTGAATGAAAACACATTGGACAACATCATTACTGACTAGAAATGCTTCAGTCTTCACCTATAGCAAGTGGGATCTTTACTTCCCATTTTTTACTCTAGACTTTGGGACTTTGATTTCTAAATTGAATTCGAAATTTACCCTCATAAGAAAATAAAAAAAACTTTTTCTTCTTAGTTTTAAGGTAAGAAACTTAATCTTTTGTCTTTAAGAAGTTGCTTAACCCAGGGAACATTACAAGCTTGTGTAGGTTGCTATTAAAGCTCCAAATATATCGTCAGTCCATATCTTTTAAAAACTGCAAGCTCTTAAATGTGCTTTGTGTCGCAGTTTTCTAAAAGCGATTGTTATCTTTGCTGCTTGAACAGTTTTTATATCTTATTCTTTCCAATTTACCTTCCATTAAAATGCTATCCTCGTGAGACCATCCTGATCTCGCGAGCTTTCAAGGTTTCACTCGCAGATCAGTCTGGCTACTTTACGTTAAAGAACCAGTAGAAGAGGAATATGAAGCTCACTAGAGTGAAACGCGCTGCCTTGACAATTTGTGCAATTTTGCGCTGAGAGTCCTAAAAAGAAAAGGAGACGTATTTGGAAAAAGACATGGCTAAGCAAACATGGCTACTATGGTCTGAACATTTTACAAAAAGAAATCCATTTCACTCGAACCCCGACCATGCTTCTGTGTTTTCGTCTGAGACTAAGAAGAAGAATCATTTCATGCAGATTCCCACTCAGCCGACGACGGCCGACTGAATTTCAAACGTGTTTGATTTTCTCCCGACCTCACGATTCCTGATCGGGAGGTGGTCGTGAGAGGCTGATCGCCCCTCATTACCCCATGTACACTGCACCATGCACGAGACACATGATCAGGCTAAAAGTTTGCCCGACTGAAAAATTCTTGCACAACTGGAAAATCATCCCGAAATGGGCAAAAAAATCGTACAGTGTATGCCAGGCTTTACTTTAAGGCTTGATCTGAATCTGGATTCATTAAAGTCAATCAGACAATTTGAAAATGTGTGTTGAGAATTACTTTTTGAAGAGGGAAACTGCTTGGCAACCCTCTGCTCTATATGGTATGCCAGAAAAACCACAACAGGACGCAAAAAACAAAACAACTCCTGACACTGTGTGTGAGATAAATATATGTAAAATAGAAAAGAGACGAATTTAAAAAATCCCAAATTCTTTCATCTGAGAGGTTCATCCAAACCTAACATGTAAGTGATGATTCCACAGGAAACAGAACCTTTGTCTCATAACGGATGAAGAAAGTGATGAAGTAGCAACCAACTTTGGCAGTCTCCTTTATTGGGTCTTCCCACATTGCTTATTTCCTCTCTCTAAGTTTTAAATATTTCCTCTCCTTGGTTTTTTTGCCTTTGCAGCCCTCCATATAAAATAAAAACTAATTGCATACTCTGAAAGCAAGCTATGTTTTAATAGGGTGATCTTATTCTATTTTACGGCTGTTATTCTTGGCAGTGTCTCTTGTTTTTGATTTATTACCTAATGGTAATAGATTGTGGTTCTGGTGAAGGCTGCAGCTGTTGGCTTTAGAAGTGCGCTCTGGACTGCTCACCAACCAGGCTAAAATAAGTCCTGCTCGCTTCTACATGCTTGAACAGAAGCTGCTGCCTCTTCATTTAGTGGTTTTCAGCAGAGCTCCGGTATTTTTTTTCTCTCCTCTTCCTATAAATATATTCCAGAAGACTACTACCTCATCTCACTCTGTGCCGTTGTAACAACTGACCAACCCAGGCATGCACAGTTTTGCATTTTAATTTGCAAGAAGAAAGAAAAACTTGTAAACTTCTATTGGATATTAGCAACCATTAAACTTTTCAAGTCCTCACACCACAGAAAAAGTAGCGCATTTCATCATTAATGGCTCTGGCCNCTGTTAGTACGTCATATGCTTCGTTGATCTGATTGGTTTATTTGGCCCGTCTATCACCAACATAGGCCAATCAGCTAACCAGTATTTTCGCCACTTCCCAAAATTACTTCAATGGAAAGTTTCCAGATGGATATGCGGAGCAAATCCAGGAAATCCATCTGGCGGAGTCAGGTTATTAAAATGCTTGGGCATGGGATAATATCAATGTGACCTGCTTAAGCCGGGCATACAATGTACGAGTTTTTCAATCGCTGCACGCAGCTGCAGCTCATACTGTACGACAAAACTGCAGGGTTTAAAAGTTCCCAGGTCACAATGTATGTTCTCACAATGTGCGAGCCGACTATCTGATGCGATCTACCTGCTCACACTGTACATCTCACAGTGAGATGGAGCTACTCGGACTCGTCTATCCGGAAGCCAAACCAGTAGAAGAGGAATATGAAGCTCACTAGAGTGAAACGCGCTGCCTTGACAATTTGTGCAATTTTGCGCTGAGAGTCCTAAAAAGAAAAGGAGACGTATTTGGAAAAAGACATGGCTAAGCAAACATGGCTACTATGGTCTGAACATTTTACAAAAAGAAATCCATTTCACTCGAACCCCGACCATGCTTCTGTGTTTTCGTCTGAGACTAAGAAGAAGAATCATTTCATGCAGATTCCCACTCAGCCGACGACGGCCGACTGAATTTCAAACGTGTTTGATTTTCTCCCGACCTCACGATTCCTGATCGGGAGGTGGTCGTGAGAGGCTGATCGCCCCTCATTACCCCATGTACACTGCACCATGCACGACACACGATCAGGCTGAAAGTTTGCCCGACTGAAAAATTCTTGCACAACTGGAAAATCATCCCGAAATGGGCAAAAAAATCGTACAGTGTATGCCAGGCTTTACTTTAAGGCTTGATCTGAATCTGGATTATTTAAAGTCAATCAGACAATTTGAAAATGTGTGTTGAGAATTACTTTTTGAAGAGGGAAACTGCTTGGCAACCCTCTGCTCTATATGGTATGCCAGAAAAACCACAACAGGACGCAAAAAACAAAACAACTCCTGACACTGTGTGTGAGATAAATATATGTAAAATAGAAAAGAGACGAATTTAAAAAATCCCAAATTCTTCCATCTGAGAGGTTCATCCAAACCTAACATGTAAGTGATGATTCCACAGGAAACAGAACCTTTGTCTCATAACGGATGAAGAAAGTGATGAAGTAGCAACCAACTTTGGCAGTCTCCTTTATTGGGTCTTCCCACATTGCTTATTTCCTCTCTCTAAGTTTTAAATATTTCCTCTCCTTGGTTTTTTTGCCTTTGCAGCCCTCCATATAAAATAAAAACTAATTGCATACTCTGAAAGCAAGCTATGTTTTAATAGGGTGATCTTATTCTATTTTACGGCTGTTATTCTTGGCAGTGTCTCTTGTTTTTGATTTATTACCTAATGGTAATAGATTGTGGTTCTGGTGAAGGCTGCAGCTGTTGGCTTTAGAAGTGCGCTCTGGACTGCTCACCAACCAGGCTAAAATAAGTCCTGCTCGCTTCTACATGCTTGAACAGAAGCTGCTGCCTCTTCATTTAGTGGTTTTCAGCAGAGCTCCGGTATTTTTTTTCTCTCCTCTTCCTATAAATATATTCCAGAAGACTACTACCTCATCTCACTCTGTGCCGTTGTAACAACTGACCAACCCAGGCATGCACAGTTTTGCATTTTAATTTGCAAGAAGAAAGAAAAACTTGTAAACTTCTATTGGATATTAGCAACCATTAAACTTTTCAAGTCCTCACACCACAGCAAAAGTAGCGCATTTCATCATTAATGGCTCTGGCCGCAATCTTTTCCTCAGCTCATACAACTCCAACGTGTCACCAGCTCCATTGCTGAAGTCATAAACATGAAGTAAATCGGTGGATATGGCCAGAAACAACAGACTGCTTCATTCCAGTAAAGGGGGGGAAATGACCAAACCCGCAAATGTTCACATCAGCTTCTCATAAAAACATTGCAGCTGGTGACAGCGTCTGGTAAAAAAATAAAAACCTACCCAAAGCTGCTTCTTTTTAATATACTTGATGAGAGGTCCTCAGGCAAAAAAAAAGAAAAAAGAAATTTGCTTAAAAAAAATGTGACTTAGCAAATCATTTTAGCATTACCTAATTTGTATCCTGCTCAGACATCGATACAAAATCATGAGCGTGTGCAACTGCTAGAGAGGAATAAATATGGTGGATCTTGCAGTTAGACAACCGCATCCCATCGGGGTAGTACTACTACAGTGGTGGAGGATGGAAACCTGCTATTTCCAAAAGGCATCCTGCTTCTGTCACCGCCACGCACGCCGAGCGTTTGTCATCAGCCGTCTGCATTGTTTTTGAACAATTGGTACTAATTTGCCATCTGGTTGAGGGAGCCTTTTGTTGCTTGGGGAGGGAAGCATTATGTAGTTATCAATGGTCCAGTCCACTCAGGGAGCCACCAGTGGACAGAGGCAGACAGCGAGACAATGCTCTTTATCTCGGCTCCGCTCTGGTTAACTTCAGCGGACTGAGTGTTTATCAGAGTTTCTTGCAAAAGTAGGTCGAGCTAAGTTTACTTTTGGCACAGGCTGACAACCTGGCACTAGAAGTTTTAAAAACTTTACATTCCATGCTCTGGATCAGATTGAAAAACTTTACTTGTTGCAAATAAAAAATGGGAGAAATTTCCTCAGGAACCTACGAGCAAATTCTGTACTTCAATGTTTTCTCTGTGGATATTAGGTGCATCAACATAAAGTGATGCATTATCTAAATGATAATGATTATAATCTTTCAACTCAAAATGAAATTCAGTGTAACCGTCTTCAGTAGTCACTAAATTATCTGTTGTAAAAAAGGCTTCAAAGGTTTGTTATAGAACAGTAGAGAGAAAAAAACGCCATAAAGACCAAAGGGCATAGCAGATGGGTCAGGCAGAAAATTGAGAAGTTAAGAGAAGAATTAGGTTCTATAACAATAAAGAAATACGCAGATTAGGCTGAATAATTTGCTCAAAGCAGCTTCCTTCAAATAGTGGATGTCTGAGGAACTTTAGCCAAAATACAGATGTTAAACATTAGTCTAGAATACCCATTCATCAACACTAGCGGTCTTAAAACCAGAATTAGATACAAGCATTAATATGGACATCATTCGATCCTGAGCTTTTTAATAAACTACATGTTTATCTAGATGTTTAAAATACCGTACTATCTATTCTTTTCTTACTGCACCATATTTTGAACAGTAGGATTTGTTATTTACATGTCATGTTTTGCTTCAAACAATAATAGATCAGACACAGCAAATATTTGAAAGAAGGTTCTTTGGTTCTACTAAAATGTTTAATTCATTTCTGCTAAAATGCTAAATATTATTGGTAGGGAAGACCAAAATCTAAAAACATAAACATTGTGAAAGGAGCATCACGTAGTGTGGATGCTTCAGAGGAGACAGCAAAGTTTGTCAGCCCTGATGAAAAGATGGAATTAACTCAATACAGGGCAATCATATAAAAAAGTTAAAGGAAATGTCCCACAAAAACAAAACTCCAAAACATACATCTATGGCTACAATTAAATGGTTTAGACCAGAGAAATCTGATGTATTGATGAAATGACCCAGTTAAAGTCTAGACATGAATCAAATCTAAAAATTTAAACAAATTGAGGCTATTCTGCAAAAAATTGACAGAAATCTTCCATCTCTTGGTATGCAAAGCAGAAAAATACTGTTCAAAAGTCTGCAGATGCAATTGCAATAAAAAATGTTACAAAGTATTTATTCGAGGACTTAAAATAAATTAAGTTGATAAAATTATTTGATTTTCTCTTTTACAGTTTACAGCTCAGGATTAATTTTGTTAGTCTATATCATAAAACTTAAATGAAATCCAGTACAAGTGGTTTGTGGCTGTAATTTGACTAAATATCAACATTTGGTGGAGGTTGGTTGAGAACCCAAATGCAGAGATGAGTTTTGCTGAAAAATACTGAAAATACTGAAAACCGATAAACCACAAGATGCCAGGGAGAAACACACGCAAGGAGCAAAGTACCAAAATAGCAACAAAACAGCAAGAAGCCTGCATTGAGGAACTGCAGAGGTGGTGTATATATGGGGAACAGAACAAAGGGTGGGCTAATGAGCTGATATGGAGCAGGTGTGAATAGAACTAATTAGAAGGAAGCCAAGGGGAAAGGAAACAGGTGCAAGGGGGAAACAGAGAGTTACAAAAATGCATAAAAATAACACAATATGGAAAAGAAACCAATGAACAAGAAAAAACAAAATATCATGAATCTAAATCGAACTGAAAACTTGAAAAATAAACTCAAACAGAAGTACACAAGGGGAAAACCATAACACAGAATGTAAAAAAAAAGGTTCAGGGGCTACAAATATTTACTACATATTAAACCTAACTTTTGAGTTCAAACTTTTTAGATCTGACATTGCTTAAGACAGTCAAAAGCTTTAATTGAGCTTAGTATTGCATTTTTATATGCATTATTGTTATTTTGCAGTAACTGTGAACATGGTCTACCCATCCCCTACTAGGGTTGTCAAAAGTATCGATACTCAAAAAAGTATCGACACTGAAATGTTGTATCCGGATACAATACTCGTTTTCAAAAGTATCGATACAGTCATCTAAAGTGCAGAATAGAGGAAAATGCATTTTCTGAACACTGTGTGATTGAATAATTCTGTGCATTTTTCAGTTTCAGACGGTTTGGCTAGTGTCATTTTTATGTCTGCAAAGCATAGCCAAGGAAGGAACACTTAATTTTAATTTTGTACGTTTTTTTTATCACGCTTGCTTAATATTGTGCACAGCATACAACCTCAAAATATTATTCTTATTGTTTTTTTTTATTTATTTGTTGTATTTTTTTAGTAATGAAAATATTTCTGTTGGATTTTAGAGTCTTTGTTTTTATTCTTGTGGTATCAAAAAGGGTATCGAGTATCGAATATTTTACTTAGTATCGGTATCGAGTTGAAAAGTTTAGTATCGTCACAACACTATCCCCTACGTAACGAATTTCAGTTTCTACATGGTTCCCATTTCAAATACCCACCAGTTCGGACCAACAGATACAAACACTCTTTTATTCCCTCTGCTCTTCAGCTGCTAATACCAGGAAAAGCAGATAGCCATATGTTGCATGCATTCAGGCCTATGCTCTCAATTGCACATATTTATTTACTTTTATCCACCTCACTTTTATCTTTTTAAATATTTATGTGTTTCTTGTGTTTCTTCTTTTATTTTTTATCAGTGATTTGTGAAATGTGAACATGTGTGTGAAAGATGTACTACTACTGCACAAAAATTGCCCATACTGGGACAAATAAAAGTTACTGAACTGAACTGGTTTCACAGCAGGAAATTGGCTACACAGACAAAAACTTGAAAAATAACAAAGGAAATGGATCTTGTCTTTTACTGCATAAAACAAACTTACAAAATATGGAGCTAGCCTCTTGACTTAACTGAAATCTAAGTAACAAGTGCTTCACTTGCAGAATGCCCAGGAGGTGAAGGAGACCACTACCTCATAACCCCCCCTCTCTACAGCAGTGGCACCACAGCTGACAGTAACAAAACCTCGGTGCCTCTTTTTTCCCCCCAAGTCGTGTTCCTTTCTCTCTTCATCGAACACATCCACCTTCTCTGCCCTCTCCATCTACCCTTGTTTGTAGTGTGTGAGTCTGTGTGTGCATATCACTCCATCCACAACCTTCACCATCTTTTTCACCCCAATCCATTTTGCAGGCAGGCCAGGGGAAGATGAGAAGTGGAGCTCTGTGTCCACAAATCAATAGGCCTTATTCACCTTTGAGTCAGGCTGCATCTTCAACTGTATTCAGCTATACAGTATGTGCAGGGGGAAGGGGGGTGGAAGAAAGGGAGGCTGCTGCTGCTGCTTGTACTGGTGGTGGGCCCAAGGGTCTTCGCCTGCCTGTCTAATGCATTATTGAGGAGTGCATCTCAGCCGTCATTGCAGGTATGGAGACTGAAATAGTCTTATTAGCTGCTGCAGAAAGAGGTGTGCTGAAAAAAGACGGCTGACCACAGCTGAAATCCCAAGTCTGTGAGGTAGAACCTGTTATTGCTTTGTGGACGGATCCTCCGGGAATCATCTGGTGGAAATGCAGAAATCTTGAGTTGCTCTCAAATATAACAGCCATGACAAATTTGTTTGATGCTAACAAGTTTTAAAGTGATCTGAGTGGAGACTCTGAGGCGCATCATGTCAAATAATCTACAGTAAATCTAACCTTTTTCTTGGTCAAAATACAAGTTTTTATTATTATTTTTATTTTATTTTATCCCTTCTGAGTGTAAAAGCAGAATTTATATCAGTATCTGTTTAATTCACCATGCATTGGGGGCTGCATTTATGCCCCATTAGAGATCATCTGTTTCATCGAATTTCCAATAAACATCTCACCTCGAACTTGAGCTCCTTGATAAATAATCTCTGCAGGTGCTGAGAGTACGGACATCCAACAGCATATCTTATAGACTGCCAACAACATTTGTGTCCAGAAAATCCAGCAAGCAATCTTAGAAACCTTTTGCACACCCAAGCGGGTGTTCAAGGTATGAAAAACAAAATGAGCGCCGACACATCATTTAAAATGTATGTGCCCCTTGATTCACTCATCTACAGGCTGCAAACAAACTCTGTGTTAAACGTCTGACATGTAACTTATTCATGCAGTGCTTTTAAATGTACTTGGATTTGATCAGGCTGAGATGACACAAGAGATTGCTGCAGTGGGTGCTATGAGAAAATAAAACAAAAAAAAAACTTAAAAAAAAAGCTTATATATTCAACTCAGACATACTGCTCCACCCTTCCCCCCATGCCTTGCAAACAGCTACACTCAACCTTTCTCCTGCTACTGTTAATATTGATGGCTTCATGACCAAAGGGAGACGCATACAGTGTCTGAATGATTCAACGACTGTATTGCATGAAAAATAATCCCATACCATGTGTGTATGTGTGTCTGTGTGCCCTGTCAGTTCAGTTTAATTGGTTTGGAATGTCTGACAGCATTCAGCAAATGACATTTTATAGAACCAAATGCTGACATTCCTTGATAGATGATGAACAAAGCTACATCTGTTGACATGGAGTGTTCCCTTTTGTCTAAGCTGGATGCGTGCACTTCTTATTAAAATATGCAACTTGGAGCAATATTAAAGGCCCGCGTGTTGCACTGTCAACTTTATCTGCATGAGTATTAAGTGAAGCAAAACATCCGAGTCTTTTATGCTTTGTCCATTTAGAAGAGTTTCTCAGTGATTTAGTGCAGATGGGAGCTGTTTTGAGGTTTGTAATTGGGAAGAGCAGGAGAAAAAACCCTAATGTGGTTTTGAAAGAAGGCAGACAAAAATGTTCTATTTAAATACCCGATACTGTGAGATAGTACTGTAATTACACCAGCTAGCTAGCCTCGGGATGTACTCACCAGACGCACCTATCTCACCATAGTCGAGTCAGGTCTGGGAAAGTCTCTCAGGGTAATTATACGGCCCCTGCCTCTCAGTCTAAGTCTAAAAGTTTAAAAGGAGATGTGCATGGATTTCAGACAAACATTTTGCTCTCTGTTAGCTTGTTTTATTCAATATTTCAAGTTACAGACGTGACATCTCCTGACAGTTGATATGGATGAACTGAAATCCTTAGACATTTTGTTAAAAATATGATACCAGATATCCACACCGTCAAAATGTGGTTTTATTGAACATGCTTCATAGGTTTGACTTGATTTTGTAATTCTTGTGATTGGTTCCTAATTTACCTGTAATAGAACGATGTCATATCTACATCTGCAGTTGGAAACTCAATCAGTAGCTTGAAGGATCTTAGGCAAACAAATGACTTAAATGCGTTGCATTGCTTGAGGGCTTCTTTAGGATATCAGGGTCTGCTGTTTTATTTTGCTAAATAATTTCATTGCTATTATGTGTAGTTATAATTCAGCCCACCAGTTGCATCTGTCCACCATAGCTCTATCAGAGGCTGTGTACCTCTTTTCTCAGGATTTGTAGTTAAGCTTAATATGCTAACAATTATTCTTAATTTACTTTTCCAGCAAAATTACAACAAAAAGACACCTGTCTAAATCAGGTGAGGGGACTAATACTGATGATGGCTTAATTTATTTAAATTCAGCTAAAAAACCTTTTTTAAGTCCAGAATAATATTGTAAGCCTACAATTTCTTTTAAACCATTATTTTGTAGATAGTTTTAGACAGGAAAGAGCTCCTGTAGTGGTCTGTCTGCCTTTGACTGAAGCCATTGCCCATGTTTCCATCCAGCTGAATTGTAAATTTTAAGCAAAGTTTGAAAAGTTTGAAAAAAAAAAGTATATATATTGTCTCCCACATTGCATTGTCATGCAATATTTTTATAAAGGGGAAGTATACAGCGAAAACAGCTGATCGGTCAAGATGCAACATTATTGTTTCAATTTGTGATAATGATATTGGGTCTGATGAAACTCTCATTTGCGTCACACTTCTTTTATTTTATATTTTATCATCACTAACACTGCTAAAAAAGAAATTAATGTCCATTCAGCTGTTGTAGTACATCATTGGCAGGTTGAGTTTATTTGCACTAGAAATGTATACATTTAGCTAATTATTACATACACATATATTTCACATATATCAGATATAAAGCACTCTTATAATATGAGATACAATATGCTATAACATAATATAGCACAGTACAGTACAATACAATTATATTCCATGTTTACAGTTTTAAAAACCAAATATAATAGAAAGATGAAGCTTATGAACTGTGAAAACTTATAGGGGCTATATGTATGTATGCATATATATATATATATATATATATAGGTAAGGTAATACTTGGCACTGAGGGGATGCACATGCTATCTCGGTAATGCAAAGGGTTTGTTGCATATTTGCAAGGATAGTTGTTAAGGGGTCAATATCAACACTCTCACATTTTATGTAAATTAAATCCTTTATTGTCCAATAATATTTAACCCATCCCCTTTGGGGAGCAGTGGACTGACTCTGTTGCTGCGTGGGGAGCAGTTTGAGGTTAATGAAAGTCTTTTGATAACAGAAACCACCAACAGTATACAAATGAAATGTAACAAGCGCAGGTATAACCGAGAGAAAGATTAGCAAGAGGGCGAATACAGAGATCAATTAAGCAGTTGAGACAATGGCAATCCTTTATTCTATAACCATAGCTGGGGCATATTTACATAATCAGGAGCCATTCCGATTCTATATGCATTTAATTACCAGATAAAATAGTGCATAAAGCATGACAATAAAATATAACACACTCACCAGAGATGCTGATTATTTTTACAAAATCCATCTTTCTGTCTTTGTGCAAGAATTCTTAGTTTCTACATTTAGTATCAGTTATTGAGGCCAGAAAAAATTTCAACAAAGTCAATCCAAAATGCAGATTGTCACCAGCTTAACTTGGCTGTAGACATTTTTGCTCTAACTGACCAATCAGAGGACAGAAAATGCTGATGTAGGGGTGGGCCCATAATGACAGCCTGTGCTGCTGATTCTGAAGACCCTTGGCAGATTTAATTGACATACTAATGCTTTAGGGATGATATCTGATTGGACAACAAATATAGCAATCACATTAATGTAAAGGAAGCAGCGCAGCCAAGAGAAACGCTACAAAATTTAGAGGACGGGTTGTTTAAAATAAATTAATGCAGTTAGAAAGAAGAAAAGTAAAGTTTAGGTTGTGAATGTAGGTTAGTCTGATTGATTTTAGGCCAGCAGTGAAGGCTTTGAGGGCCCTTACAGCCCACCTCTGCAAAGTCCTGAATATTGGAAAGTTCTCTGAAGTCAGAATTCCTTTTTGAGAAGATGCTCCAAGTCAACAACCTTAAAAACTTAAAATTCATAATGAAGTTACTGCCTCTTTAATATTTAAACCTGTATTTGCACTGCTGACAAATCGTATATGAAACAGGACTAAACAGACATGCTTGGATAAAGTGAAATACAACGTTTTGCATAATTTTGACAAAGTAATAGTATGATAACATAGTTTAAATCTTAAAAAGTTGACTTCACATGATTTAGGACCTTTAAAATCTCTTTTGTTTTCCTTGGTACTTTTCTTGTTTCATTAAAAAGTATCATAATTGCTGTTTTAAGCCTATTAAACCTCTTGTTTTTACAAATTTATACACATTTGATGCATCTCCAGCATAATATCGCTGGTTAATATTTCTTGATAGATCAAAATCCATCTCTTTTGGTACTAACCAGTTTTTGCTCATGTTTAGCTGTAAGTCTCAGACCTACACCAGCTTGATGATAGCTATGCAGCCTAACACATAGCACACTGCTGTGGCATTTGTTGTCAGCACAAAATATAACCATGACTGACCTGACATGGCACCATTGCTTCAAGTTCAGTTATTTTCTTCCTACTTTCTATACCTGCTCAGGGCTCCTGCTCTTATATGCTATGACCAAGAGCAGATGTATAATCCCTTCTGAGATCACCATGCTCCTGATAAACTCAAAAAAGAAAATGGTAGCTCAAGCAAAAATTAACAGGCTGTGATGCGTGAACTGTCTGTAACCTTGCTGACAAGTTGGGCTACATTGCTGTTCATATTAGTTTAGCCATCCCTTACAGACCTGTCAGTTCAGGTTACAGAGACGGTTCAAATGAAGGAAGTGCATCTGCAGCAACGACCTTCTTTCTGCTACACTAAACAATTCCCATGAATCCACACACACACTGCTGCCTCACTGAACTGTGCATTCTCCAACAGGTTCTTAGTGCAAGTTAAGACTCTTCATAAACACTGCTACTGCTCTTAGTGACATAACAGGGCATAAATTAGCCTTTGTTGACATCCAGTGACAAGGAAACCATACCTTTGTCATTCCTTCTATAAATACAAAAATCCTAACCTTTCAGTTCCACGTTTCATAACAACATTACCTCCATTTTTTTCCTTGGGCTTTTTGGTAATAAGACAGCATGAATGAATGCTTGATTGGTGCATGATTTTCAGTTATACAAAGGCATGAAAATTGAAATAGTCTGTGTGGGAAGTGTGTCAAAGCTTCAGAGGTCTGATAGATAATGTCAGAGAAACTTGAGTAACACAGCAGACAAGTCACTGGTGAAGGTTTGGAGAGTATCACTGCATCCATGTCAGTAGTTTACCTACTGGGTTGTAGGTAAACTTGTGATCCACAGATGGAAAACCTAAAGAACACCATCACTTCACAACAGAAGGAAACATGGTGGAGAAAACCCAATGGAAATATATCAATATAAAATAAAATGACTAAACTATAGGCTGCTCAGTGGCACAGTGGGCAGCAAGAATGTTTCAAGTTCGTTTTCCGGCACGGGGTCTTTCTGCATGGAGTTTGCATGTTCTCCCTGAGCATGCATGGGTTCTCTCCGGGTACTCTGACTTCCTCCCACAGTCCAAAAACATGACTGTTAGGTTAATTGGTTTCTCTAAATTCTCCTTAGGTGTGAGTGTGCATAAATGGTTGTTTGTCCTGTTTGTCTCTGTGTTGCCCTGCGATGAACAGGGTGTACCCCGCCTCTCGCCCCCTGACAAATGGATAGGCACCAGCACCCCTCTCGACCCCACTTGGGATTAGGAGTGTCAGAAAATGGATGGATGGATGGATGGATGGATGTATGACTAAACTACTATGACAATATTATTATATGAAATAAATGTAGAATTTATCTGAATAATAACAAGTGGAAAGGTTATATGTTGCTGTTAGCCGGTGCCTAAGCTGCTAATGTCTTTCCATATGGTACGAGCTCAAATGCTGCATTCCATCAAGTAGATGATAAACAGAAAAATGTCCTTGTCTTTTAAGTGACTCTGTTTAGATACGTTTGAGTTAGATCGTGGAATTTGGTATGAATAATTCTGCTGAACCAAGTAATGCAGCAAATTTATGAATATATTCTATCATGTATGAAGGGTAACCTTGGATAATATCTGTTAGAGGTTGTATAAGGCTTGGAACTAAGGTGAGGTTGACCTTGAAGTAGCAGGAAAACTAACCCTGAACATACAAACAAAGCTATAATGCAAGAGGCAAAAAGAAATCTCTAAATGTGCCAAAGCTGGCAGACACTCCTCTCTCAAAATTTCAATCTAAAATGGGTCTAAAAATGTAGGCTCAGATTGGCAGAGTATACAAACACTGGAATTCACCTTCAGGTACTGTGGTAAGGGGGTGAGAATACAATACACCACAATATGGTGTGGGATAGTTGTAGTGAGTGCCTTCACATATATGAAACCAATTATTTCACAAAGGTGCCTCATTTGCCTCATGCCATCCAGTGGCTTGATTTTATTGCATTCCTTTTTTTTTAGCTCTTGAATTTTGTAGCAAGCAGTGGACTGCACCCTGAGGCTGAACCCAGGATGACCTGATAAATGTCCGTGAGGTTCAGCAGGGGGAGTTTTACAGGAAATGGATAGTTGTCCTCTGCCCTGCTGACCCAGGACACTTATTTCACAACCCTATTTACACAACACTGTGCACACATTGGGCAGCCTTGAAAAACTGTAGAAATGTTTGGAAACGACCAAGAATCAAAGGCAATTTGTAAAAATGACTTTATAAGGAATGTCTGCCTTTGGATGCCTGTTTAATATTGAAATGACAGAGCAGCAGCCATGAGCCAAGGGATGAATTGATTTGTGACATCCCTTTAAAAGTTCCTCTCTGTTCGTTCAGTAAACAGAGGTTATGAGCAGTTAATGATGTCCTCCCGGCTTCCCTATTTCTAATCCAAAAACAATAATTTCAGTGAGTTGGACTTTTTAAGCATCCAATGTCCTCACCAGAGGGACTGCCGTGTGTTGACCAGGGGTGTAAAAAACATTTTAAGGCACCAAAACAACACAAAATTCCTCATTACTCAAAAGCCTGTCTCCAAATGTGATACCTGGTTTCTTTGAAAAGTGAGAGTTTACCTTGGTGTCTGTCAACTTGTAAGTGTTTTAATTTTTTTTCACTCTAAGTATACAGTATATAAGTATTTGTGACCTTTATTAAATCAAGGATAGTTACTGAGTTACCAAGTTGCACAGATGATTGCACCCAGTTAGATGAAGCCTGGAATTGAAGAAGATATAGACAATCTTAGGCACAGTGGTATAACTTTGGCTAAACAGTCATTGAAAACATTATAACATAATCTGCTCTGTAGTTTACTACAGTATCAGCACCGAGCTAAAGGACGACAGTGGCGTTGGATGTAGGAATTTGCCCTTCAACCGGAGGGTTGTCGGTTCAAGCTTCGGCTTTCAGAACCGTTGTGTCCTTGGTCAAGACACTTCACCTGCATGGCCTACTGATGGTGGTCGGGGGGACTGGTGGTGCCAGTTTATGGCCGCCTCACTTCTGTCATTGTGCCACAGGTTTGCTATTGCAAAAATTTAGTTTGCTATCATTGGTATGTGAGTAAATGACTGAATGTAGTTTAAAGCTTTTTAGTCAAGTCCCCCGACTTCAAAAAGTGCTATATAAGTATAGGCCAGTTAAGATAAGATAAGATAAGATGAGCTTTATTGATCTCACAGCGTAGAAATTCACTCGTCACATTTTGGCATAGAAGTTAAAGAAGGTGCAAACAAGGAGGAAAAAGGTGCATTAAGAATAAACAAGATATATACAGTATATCCAGGTATATACAGTATATCAAGATAAATAAGGATTAAGATGCAAGTGTACATGTATTGCACACAATGAAAAAACAAAATAAAAATAAATAAAAAATAAAAATATGTACAATCCAGATGGCTTATATACAGGTGGATTTACTTTAACGTTAAAGTGTAGTAGGTGAGGAACAACAGGCGATCTACAGTATGGGCGATTAACTGACCCTGAGTTTGGAATGCATTTAATCATAGAAAATACTGATCATTCAGAATAGGACTGTAAATGTACACTCAACAGAGTTGGAATCTTTTATCCTGAGTGTAAGGCTTTTTAAATATTTGTTTTCCCTTACTACTACCTCAGGATGAACCCCACTGTATTATTTTAATTCATTTTTTTGTAAAATCCGGACTGGAATAGTCTATGATTGTAAGATATTAAACAAAACAGTCGTCATTTATGAAACCCATCCTCTATTTGTGAAAGTGGATTTGTTTTCCCACAAAATTACCCAAATTTCATCTCATAATCCTCATGCCACCCATCATCTGTCTCTCAAGTGTTTGCACAAAGGTTCAGGCAAATTAGAAAAATATTCAAGCACATGTGTCTAACACATTAAGATTTAAGAAATGGTAAGAGTTGTATAACCACTGCCAGGCTACTGAAATAATATGCTTTAGGAAACCAAAGGTATGGGTCTTTCCTTCTCTGCATGGTGGTCTTCTCTCAACACTAAGCAGGCCTGTGGAGGTTCCATCCCCAAAAAAGGGGCCCATTCAATCAATCTAAGCGCACAAATGTAAATAAACTTATGTGATGGTAGCAGAGGATGGCTGGGTAGTATTCAATGTGTGGGTGACTGCAATCCTTTGGGAAACAGAGCAAGAAAAAGTAAGCAAGCCGTGACCCGAAGTGATTTGTACCTCCAGAGTAACTTCACCAGGACCCTTGGGGTGCTGTACAATGCAGTGTATATTGGATTTGTTTACACCTCACTTGGCCTCAAAGGCCACCACGACGGGTGGTTGTAGAGGGGAGGGTCAAATTCAGGGATGGCGGCTCCATTCGAGGACTGAGGGAAAGCCAACGTCTCTTTTTTAGAGCACAAGCAGAGGGTCAGTGAGCTCTGATTCCGATTATGTATGCTCCTGATGGGAGGACAAGCTAATAACAGTTCTTGAATTGGAGAGAGATTAATACTTCTCTCTAAGCAGACAGACCACACGCTGATGCCCAAAAAAAAAAATTGAATAGTCGATCACATTAATCCCATTGTTGTATCTTACCTTCCAAATATGTGCCAGTCTGACCACATTTTTATGTAATTGGGGAATATTTAGAGAGACATAGAAACAGGCATGCTGATGTTAATCAAACAAGCCTAAGTGTGCTTCGCCATTAACATATATACTCCCATCTTGCATATTCATTTGTAAGATTTACTGGCTCATATATTCCTGAGGAAATACCATCATGACACTTCTGAGATGTTAATTCTTGTTTTTCACAAAGAAATTTCAGAGGAGTGACAATACTGTCTAACAATGTCTGTATGCAAAAGTGCCAGAGCCGGGTCGGTTGTGTAACGGAGGGGATCTGTGTGTAAGTGCACAGGGCAAGGGAATCCAACAAACAGCCTGCCAGCACAAATGCAGCTGCAGGGCTTAAGGACCCAGAGGCCCGGCTGTATGAATGCATCAAGTGGATGTTAATTGGCGGCCCCCGCTTTCTGCCACTAGTTGAACTCCTCCTCCTCTCCTCCCTCCTTCTCTTTCTTCCTCCCTCTGTCCCTGTTTTAAAGAACAAATGCCACATTCCTGCCATCAGTTATCTACTTTGCTGACAGCCTCAGTGGCCCATGGAGGACTCCCCCCGCTGCAACCTGTCCACTCCAGGAGGAGGCCTGTTTACACAGCGCTGATTGGGAGCGCCCCGCGCTGCCCTCATGACCTCTCCTTCCTCCCTCACTTTTTTCTCCCCCATCTTTTTTTTTAGACCCCTATTTTGCCACAGGCCCCTTAGAATTTCTGCCCCCTCCTCTGTTATTCCTGCAACAGCACAACCTCTTCCACATCACAACACAGCGGTTCACTGAAGCACTCGCTGTGGGACGAGGGGTGGCGCTAGCCCGCGGAAGCCAAGGCAGCAGGGATGTAAATCAGTTTTTACAGGCTCTCTTTAAGTGGGGCTAAGGGACTCAGCGGGTCTCTGCAGTGGCTGGCCCAGATTTACTTTGTGTTCACAGGATATAAGTGAGTTTTATTTCTTTAAGTCCAGCTTCAAAATTCAATCAAAAACAAACTAAGAGCCCAACTGTTTCCATTCCATCAACATAGTGTATTAAACTTAGTACTCCAGCAGATTCAGTAAAAAGTTTACGCTTGCACTCTATCTACAAAGATTTTTAGTCCCTTCCAAGTAACTTTGATATGAGTGGTTTCATTTCAATTACAGACCTCAGTGAATTGTATTGGGATTTTATGTGTGCTACCAAAAATTGTTGCATAACCGTGTTGTAGGAAGAAGATAATGGATTTTTTTTTTATTTAAAATGAAAAAAAAAAGTGTTTTTTTCCTGTTAGCCCTTTATTTAGTCATTACTAAATACGATACATAGTGACCAATTGCATTCAGCAATCACATGATGGTAATTCTGTGTTTTATTTATTTTCGCCATCCATAAAAACCAAAACATTAGTTAAAAATGGATGTACTCGTGTTTGCATCTTAGCACAGGTTACCAGACTTCCTTCTCTCAAGACCTCTCTTCCAGCTAGGTTGCTGCTAGGGGCAGCCTAAGGCGCTCCCAGGCCGGACAAGACATACAGTAGAGCCCCTCCAGCCTTTCCTGGACTGCCCCTTCGCTTCCAGGTAGGATGTACCTAGGAAACCTCCTGAGGCAGTTGTGGAGGGGGCATCCAAAAAAGATGTTCAAGCCACCTTAGTGACTGTTCTTGATGTGGATAAGCAACAGCTCTACCCCAAGGCTTTATCATATGGCCAGGCTCATCACCCTATCTTAAAAGGAGTACCCAGACACCCTGTGGAGAAAGACACTTGGGTCCAGGATCACATTTTATTGATTAACTATAGTTGAGGGTTGGAACAGTGTACCAGCTCTACCTACACTGCATGTGCTACAGAAGTACAGTGAGTGGCCCCTTTACCAAGGCATTTGGTTGCTGCATAAGCGGTGCAGGAGTTTGGTCCCCATTGTGACTAACCAGTTGCTAAGGAATTGTTGTACTCCAACAGGGCTGCCCTCATTCACCAGTCTTGTTGGTCCCCTTTATGAACAGGATTTCTTGGCGCAGCCAAAGGCCAGAGGGGGTCTGGTTTTGGACTAGCAGATTTCATCCCTGCTTTTGCAGATGATGTGGTTCTACTGGCTTCCTCCTGCCAAGACCTATACGATGCACTGAGTTCAGGTATCTTGGGGTCCATAGAAAAATTAATGTTCAGAGTTAAAATCCAAATGAGAATGTTCAACACAGCTTGAAACCTGGAATTCCTCTAAAATACATTCCAATCAGTCTGCTCAAATATTTTGCAAATACAAAATATTATTGCTCCTTCATGTGGAATGCTTGTAAAGACATAAAACAAAAGAAGTTTTGCTGCAACTGTTGCAGAAGATGATTCTACAAGATACTGTATACGAAGATCTGATACAATTGCATTTAATAGTTTTTTCTTAGACTTTTGTCTGTAAATAATGTTAATACTATGTATCATCTACCTACAACTCAACGATAAGAGATAATTTTCTTTGGTGACATAAATACCAATACAGTATATTTTAAGTTTTCAATTTAAATGGGACTAAACATATAAAATAACGAAAAGTTTCATTATTTTGCAAATTTCTGCACATTAGTCCAGGCAGTTAATTAAAAGTCAGGTCCACAGCATGCAGTGGTGGTAAACATAATCAATCCTTCAAATCATATTGAACTGATGGTGTGTAGCCAACAAAATGTAATATCTTGTGTCTGCTTATTTTTAATAAAATGGTTTGTCTTGCTGCTACAAAAGTATGAAAGGAGGAAATAAAAGGGAGAGAAACACAGAGATGTAACTGTAAATTGGTGACCATTGTGTTGAGAGTGCTCTGAGGCCTGGGGACCCTGAGGTTCCAGCTATGAGATCTTCAACAAAGCTTGCTGTTAGATTGGGAGGTGGCTGCTCATAGGTCATAAATATCCTCGAAAGGAAAAATTAATCCAGAGGCCAAACAGCCCCCAAGCTGCAGAAAGAAGAGTCGAGTTTCCTCTCAAATGAAAAAAAAGAAAGGAGTGTAAATCAACACAGTTATGTCCACTTTGTCATCTACAGTTTTGAGATTTTCTTTCCAGCATTTCTATTGACAGAAGGAACTGACCCCCCCAGACAGATGAAGTTTTTCAACTAACCCTTTTCATACAGAAAGAGGACTTTCAACACCTATACAAGTCTTTTTTGGCAAAAATGAAATTCAACAACAGATTTTGAAGAGGATCTGATGCAGTGGGACTATGGTGAACATTTAAATACACCTTAATGTTGCTACAGTATTACAAAATTTGGATTATAAAATTACTGCAGAAAAAAGGAATGTTGAATTGGCTGGATTCGTCCCTCTAAAGTTGACCTTTTTTAGCAGTTCCACAGCAAATACTGTTTAAACAAAACATTACGAAGAAAAATTAACAGTCCAAAGAAAATATGACACAAATCTGAAGAAATCAAAGCAAAAGTTAAAGGTCTAAATTAAACTATTCTATTCAGTTCTATTCAAAATACTTTATCTCAAAGTGAAATAAAATTTAGTAGGAACATGTTTTTTGTTTTAATACGTTTATACTGGAGTTTACACTGTTATCTGCATGTGTGTACAGCTGAAGAAGGTTGGTCATATTGTAAATAATATATTAATGAAGTTTGACTTAGTTATCTGACTGTTTTATTGACATTCTCTTTAGCACAGCTGCACCTGGTGGATGCTTAACTCAACCTCAGCCATTACTGTAGCTTCTATTCTTTCCGCCATATAGTGCAGTGCTCCTTATATATATGAAAAATTTTTTAAAGTAGGCAATTCACTGAAGGTGTCCCTTATAATTCGGTGCGCCTTATAGTGCGGAAAATACAGTATGTTCAATATGAATGTAACATCTTCTATAACTCTTTTAGAGACTCCAATACACAAAAAATGTATTTAGGGGCTAAAAAAAGTGGACTTTGTGTGTTTTTTTTATTAGAATCAACTGACGATGCTCATGGTTGATAATATTTTTCATTTTAATGAAGTTCCAGAGGACTTCCTAGAACAGAAACAACCTTCTTAAATAGCTTGTTAAATTTCATTAAGTCTTTTGCTCTGATGCTGCTACATACGTAGATTATGACACAAGAGATCACCCTCTCCACAAGACATTTATTTATTTAAATTTGAAAAGATAAGCCCCTTGAGATGAAACTATCTCATTTTCTAGGGGTCCCTAAAAAAATAATAAAATTAAAAAAATAATAAA
>NW_015151462.1:0-1488 GCF_000732505.1 Cyprinodon variegatus | reverse complement strand
AGATGCAAGGGGCAGATACAGGATTTTAAAAAGGGGGTTGTGCACCCAAGGGTAATGCTAAATCAGTGTTTCCTATGCGTACCCCTAGTGATCAGCGAGTGCATTGCAAGGGGTACATAAAAATATTTTCTTAGGTAGTAAAATAAAATACAGCTGGGATCCGTTCGGCTTGGTTAAAACCCAATTGAAAAAAATTAAAAAAGCTTTTATTAACCAAAAAGTATGATTTTCTATGAGTTTACCTTCAGCTGTTACACACATCAAAACCGAGCAGAGGAACATCCTGGAAATAAAGAACAGCCTGGTATCTGCTGTTTTTCACACTGAGCTATTGGAGCTCATCAAAGCAGCTCAGATGTCTAGATGAAAACAACTAAAACTAATTGAGTCAGTCTGACTATGATTTTTGTTCTGCATTTTGTTCTGATTCATCAGGTTTTAAAGTATTTATAAGGGCTTTACTCAGAGGAGCTCAGAGGAGTTTATATTTTGATTTTATTTTGTATTTATTTAGATTCCTTTCTAAATTCCAGGAAACATGCATACCGGTATGTTTTTTTTTTATTTGAGATGGACAGAATACAATTATATTAATTAAATAATCAAATTAAAAGTTTAAGTAAAATAGTCTTTATTTTATTTATTAGTTATTGTACCTTCCACTTTTAGACAATCATCAATACCTTTGACAGAAGGGGACTCATGGTAGGAAAAATTGCCCAAAGGGTAAAGTAAAAAAAAGTTTGGAAACACTGAGCTAAATGACTTTCACTGAACCCCAACTATTCACCTACAGGTTTTTTTTAATGAATGCTCATTTTATTTTGATGAATATAAATGAAATTAGCATGATTACAAAAAGTATCCTTAACAATTAATCAAACAAAGCTTTTCTTCGTTTCCAAAAATGATATTTATCAATAAGAATGACATAAAGACTAAAGTATTGAGAACAGTTTGGTATGGTTCCCTCGATAGATCTGCCTGTCTGTCTGTCTGTCTGTCTGTCTGTCTGTCTGTCTATCTCAGACATACCCAAACTCCGTCCTCGAGGCCCCCTGTCCTGCAGGTTTTAGAGGTTTCCTTGCTCCAGCACAGCTGATTTTAATTGAAAGCTGATTAACAGGCTTTTGGTCTACTGCAATCATTATAATCAGCTGTGCTAAAGGAGGGAAACCTCTAAAACCTGCAGGACAGCAGGCCTCGAGGACCGACTTTGGGGATGCCTGGTCTATCTATCCCTTATGAGGCTAACGTTTGGTCGATTATGCTTTCTCTACATCCCTACATCTGAAGGATTCAGCGAGCATAGGCGTTTTCTGCTACTGACTATAAATCTTAATAAAACAAAGTATGTATTTAATATGTTCTCCAAAAAAAGGTGCGTGTGCCCCTCTGCACGCCCTTACTGTATCTGCTTGAGAATGCAAAGCATAAACAATACTATACCATTTACACATGGACAATTTTGGGGAAATTTACTCTCTG
>NW_015151461.1:287808-289349 GCF_000732505.1 Cyprinodon variegatus | reverse complement strand
ACAGAGACACATCTCTGTCCCACACAGAGACACTTTCACTGTCCCACACAGAGACACTTCCTCTGTCCTACAGAGACACATCTCTGTCCTACACAGAGACACTTTCACTGTCCCACACAGAGACACTTCCACAGTCCCACAGAGACATTTCCTCTGTCCTACAGAGACACATCTCTGTCCTACACAGAGACACTTCCACAGTCCCACAGAGACATTTCCATTGTCCCACAGAAACACTTCCTCTGTCCCACAGAGACACTTCCTCTGTCCTACAGAGAGACACTTCCTCTGTCCCACAAGTTTATTTATTCATTCATTAATTCAGATGTTTTTTAAAGCTACTCTAATTACAGCGCCCCCTGTTGATCCGCAGCAGCGGCTCCAGGTTGCTGAGTTTGACCTGCAGCTTCCAGAGAAACATTTTCCTATAAATCAAATTCTTCCTGTTTTACTGTGAATAAAATAATAAAATAATAAAATAAAAATGTGCTGCATTGGGGCAGTTATTAGAAACCATCTGATGATGCTGAGCTTAAAATGAACAGATCCAGTCAGGTGACTGATTTATATTAGATTTATTGGCTTCAGAGGAATAATCTGAACATGAGCAGCTGAGGGCAGCACTGCTTAAAGCACCGAGGTTCTCGGTTTGAATCCCTGCATCAGGTGCTGCCCATGGAGCCACAGTCTGAGGGACGGCAGCCCTGATCATTCAGCCTCTGTGACGCTGTGTTTCTCCCAATGATGGACAGGCTGTGTTTCCCTTCATCAGTCACCTTTAGAATCACTAAAAACAGGATAATCCAGTCTGCTAATCCCAAACTATCTATGCTGCTACTGATTGGAATCATTTATTAGACTGGATGTTAAAACGAGACAAAAATCATCAACCATTTATCACCAAGAATGAAATTCAGTTGGTTTTTATTTTTCTTACAGTTCTTAACCCAGTTTTATTCATAGCTTTATGCCAACAAGATAACCAAAGAATTTTCACCATGATGTCGTTAAAGCAATAACTGCATAAGTCGGAGTTAAATCATTTATCGTCAGCTGAAGCATAGTTTAAAATAAAACTCGTTCATTGGGAGGGTCTCTGGACCAGGAAAGTAAATAAAGCTCAAGATGAGATTCGACGGCCCTCTGGATAAACAAACACCCAATAAATGGGATTTCTTTCCCCTGAAATACTAAATGTAACATTGCACTAAATCGGCTTATTTGATTTTGTCTCATATCTCATATCTTAGGATCTAGTGCTGGGATTCCAACACGCAGCGAAACAAGAGGAAATGCTAACAAAGCAAGTCCAGACATTTTAATAAGATAAAAATCCACGTTTAGTTTTTCATTTTGGTGTTATTAAAATTTAGCTATCTGAAATTTAACTGCTCATATATCTATAGTTGATATCTATAATGGCAATTTGATGTCAATAATTGGATTTATGGATATTAAGAGTGCCATATAAATTGATATCTGAAATATTAACTGGATTATGGAGATCTGGAATTAAAAAAATCCTAGATAGGAGAAATGTT
>NW_015151461.1:274930-282412 GCF_000732505.1 Cyprinodon variegatus | reverse complement strand
TTATAGTAAGTGTGTTTGTGAGTGAAGGAATGATATACAAAGCTGTGCACAAATATGTTTATATTTTTAAGTGTGAATGTTAAGAAGAAGTTAGGGTAGAATGTATCAGGATCAATATTTAAACCATCACGAACCACACTCCATACCAGTAAGTGGCGGTAATGCTACTAACAGTTTGTTGCCAACCGCCATAAAACTCGACAAGAAGAAGAAGAAGAATCGCGTTGCATAGGCGCGTGTTTGTGTCACCGCATATGAGCGCCGCTGATTGGCCAGTCGGAGCGGAGGGCGTGACACGGCGGCAGCGTGCATTCGCCTGTGTGACACAATTACAACAACTTTGAGCCGCTGCTTGGGGAAGTTTGAGAGCGTCTGAAAGTAGCCTGTCCCTCCGAGCCGACTTCACATCAGCGCCATGCTGGAACCGGAGCTGTGCCGCGCGCCCGCCTCTCTCCCACAATGAGGGCCGCGGAGGAGAAGGTGAAAGGAGCGTTTCCTTGAGGAATCGGAAGAATCGCGCTACGCCCCGTTTTAATCCTGGATCGGTGCGCGGTGGTTCCGCCCGGAGCCGCTCGGCCCCCCTCCCGGACTCTCCCCATGAAGTCTAGCGGGGTGTCGCCGGCGGCCGCTGCCCGGAGCCTCTGCGCTGCTGACGATGAGAAAATGGCGTCTGGAAAAGCGACTGAAATCGAGGAGGACTTTCCGAAGCTAACGGCGCAGGAGGAGCAGAGCCTGGTCGGAGCTGACAGGTGAGGAGGAGAACCAGCGGCGCAGCCATGCCTCCTCCTCCTCCTCCTCTGAATAACCGTGTCTGCTCTCCTCTGCTTGCAGTTCACTGTTTGGATTTCACGGGCTTCAAGAAGATGGCGCCAGAACGAAGGCCTTGCTGATGAAGGTATGCCGCTGTTCCTGCTCCCCCTCCTGGAAGCGGAGCTCAGACCTGCTCCTCATGGAGGGAGGAAGGGAGGAGGGGAGCTGGCCTCCTCCTCCATCCAGCAGAGGGGGGGTGCATGCATGGCTCCAGCATGGAGCAGCGGTGGAGGCTCCAATATGTCCCTCATAGCTCCATCCCTCCGCCGGGAAATGATCCTCTGTTTACCGGCTGCTCCGCTCCGCCTCTGGGAGGGAGGTTCGGTTCCAGGTCCGCCGGGCAGTTCGGTCCGGAACCCACCGCCGGGCTGTGCGTCAGCTCCCTGGGTTAGCATGTAGCCGCTAACCGTCCAGCGGTTCGCGCCCGTTTGAACCGCAGCTTTGACACTTTGGCCATGATTTTAAAGTTCTTCACTTCCGGCTGCTTTTTGTCGCCTAAGATGGCGGAAAGGGAAGAAAATTAGAATCAAATGTTGCTGCGCTAGCTAGCTAGCTGCGGTGCTAGCCTCCTCTGGCAGGGAGAGGATCCCCGCGCTGATTGGTCAGCATCCTCACCGGGCGCGTGCCTCATCGGTCCGTTTAACCGCCTGTTCGGTTCGGAGGGTCGCCGCTGCAGGCTGAGGGAGGTTCGGTCCAAAGAGCTCCACCAGCTGGGCTCTCAGTCCCACTGATGTCTGACATGAAGCACATTTACTGCATCAAATGAGGCTCCATCACAATAAAAGGCTGATTGATACAGTAGATGGTTTTTATTTCCAAAGCTTTTATCTGACAGGCGGCTGGAACTGATGGAATGTTTTAATGAGCTTAAAACCTGAACATCATCATCATCATCATCATCTCCTTAAGCATGGATCCATTCAGCCTGGGGTCTGATGGAGACCTTAACCCTGTTCATCCTCTGTCTCTAAAGCCTGTTTATGCTCAGAAACCAGGTGTTCTGCCAGGAGGCCTCTGATTGGTCAGTTCTGCATCCACTCTGTGTATTTCCTGTTTGGTCCCTAATGGCAGAAACTCTGGCTGTAGTGCCGTCCACAGCGCCAGGCTCACCTCGGACACCATCCCAGACACCGTGCAGGGCGCTAGTTTGTAGCTCTGTGCGACGGTTTGCACCGGAAGCCAAAACACGCAGCGCCACGGCCGGTCTTTGGGGAACACTTTCTGGGGGAACTGTGTGTCGCCCGGCGTTGGATGAGGGGTTGTAGACGGCGAACAAGCTCATCAAACCAACACACACCCACAATCCTAGCTAGTTCCTGATTGGCCCTCTGGCGTTGTGGGGTGGAATAACAGTGCAGACCACGCTTCAATATTGGGCATAAATCAAACATATCTGCAACACACTCCTGCAGGAGGATAACCAGGCCTTAAGTCCCAAACCAGTCCCTGACCACTAACCTACCATTGGCGCGTTTCCCCGCTGGGTTTGCCAGATTGACTGTCATTCTAAATCACCTAGTAGGTAGGGCCAGTGGAACCTTCAGCCTTTAAACAGGCGTACACTGTGTGTCGTCTTCTTTTTTTTTTTTTTTTTACTTTTTCGGGCTGATTCTCCAGTCATGGAGAATTTTCAGCCTCCTCAAGCGTGCTGTGACATGTAGCATACAGGGGGTAAGGAGGGGCGATCAGCCTCCAACGACCGCCTCCCCATCAGGAGTGGTAAGGTCGGGAGAAAATCAAGCATGATTGAAATGCTGTCGTCCTCCTGAGGTGTTGGTGGGTCAATCCTGCTGCTGAAGACGAGCTACCAGAACCTCCAGCACTGCATGGGCTAACAAGGAAGTTCTTCTTCTTCCAAACTGATGATTCCGAGTAGCGCCATCTCACTGTGGAGCTGAGTCCTACCTGGTTTTTAGACGTACAGTGTGAGCAGGTAGATCACATCAGAGCGTCGGGTCGCACGGTGTGAGAATAAACTTCATCAGCTGTGAACTTTAAACCCTGCGTTATGGTTGTACAGTTTGAGCTGCAGCTGCGTGCAACGATTGTTTAAAACAATAAAAACGCAGTTTTTGCCTGGCTTTGAATGGCGAGTTTGCGTCAGTGCAGAATGGCTGTAAATTGGCAGCAGGTGTAACGGTGAACTAGCAGTGGAGGAAACGCATGCGTTCAAATCTCAGTTCCACCGGTTTATTGCAGCTTTGAGGAAAAACGTAACTAATTCCCAAAAGTTAGTCTTTGAAATACTTTAATCTGACCGCATACATTTGAAAGGGGCAAGTGTTTGATTTAGTTACCCTGCACCACGGAGCTACAGCCTGGGGCATCAGTGTTACCATAGCAACGACTACTGGTGACCCAGAACTTTCCATGGGGTTCTGTCGGTGGAAGGCTGGTGACCCGGAACTTGCTTTTAATCTTGGAACTAAACAGTTTATTGTTCTGCAGCTGAGAGGAAGCGGCTGGATCAGCTGATCAGGAAGGCCAGCTGTGATTGGATGCCCTCTGGACGGATCCTGAATGAACATCTCTGGTGGATATATGGAGCGATATTTGTGTCTTTGGTTTGAGGGCAGGAACCAATCTGAGCATGCAGTGAGACAACACATGCACGCTCAAAACCGGTCTGGCGCGCGCTCAACTGAAAAACTTCTCAACACACTGTCATGGCGCTCAGTTCCATCTCTGTTGCAGGTGGAGCGCGTGCAGGACGGATCCAAGCACGCGCTCCACCTGCTCTCTCTGCAGTCAACACCAGCTGTGCGCTCGACTCTCTCTGCGCTTGCTAATTCCTAAATGTGTGTAAACATGGCGGTTGGCAAACAACTGGATTGGGATTGAAACCGATGCATCCTACTGTCTGCTGACTGAATGATTGTTTTAATGAATATAAGCTGAACTAGAATCAGAGCAAATTAAACTTCTTAATGGAACAATTTCTTCAATCCATTTTAAGGCCAATATGATCACCAACATTTCTCCTTTGGAGGCTGAATTCCATCACTGATTCTTTTACCCGATTTAAAATTAAATTCTGTAAATAAAACAAAGCACCATTCCTAATATTGGAATATTTTGAAGCATCCCTAAAAATCTTACAATATCTAAAATATTTTTATCTAAATATTGTTGAACCATATTTGAATCTGAAATATCCTCCTAATTTGTCTGTCTAAACAGCAAAATGAAATCCATATCAATAGCAGGCAAAAGGAGATGGAAGAGGTGATGATCTAATAACTGTTTTACTGACTTTTATTCAAGATAATTCAAGATATTTTATAGTACTATCTGCTGTCCTTTAAATTGAATGCTGACCACAGAACTAAAAGAGTTGTTTGATTTCCTGATTGTGTTTATTTTTTTTCATTTAGCCAGATGTAGTATTTGGAACTAATACTTTGATTGGATGAAAAAAAGCGGGGCGTGATTGGCTGATTGGTTTATTTACATACTTTATGAATTCGCGAGCGCAGAGCTGGAGTCAAGCGCACAGCTGGTGTTGAGCGCGGAGAGAGCAGGTGGAGCGCATGCAGGACGGATCTAAGCACGCGCAGAGATGGAACTGAGCGCGACCACAGTGTGTTGAGAAGAGTTTTTCGGTTTTGAGCGTGCAGGTGTTGTCTCACTGCGGTCAAACCGAAGACACAAATATCGCTCCATATGGATAATGTCCCCCCCCCAATGCTGGTTCAGCTGGTGCTGAACTGGAGAGCTCCTTCATTGAGTTGGCTGCAAGTTATGACCACTGAGCTCTATGGCTATGACGCACATTATTTTTAAAATTTATTTATTATACAAATGTTTGCAGCATTGGAAAACATATTTAATTTTTGTTTGACCTCCTGCACACCATCTTAAAAAAAAAAAAAAAAAAAAAAAATCGATTTTCATAAATTTTTGATAAAGCTCCAGGGGGACGCTAAGGAGCGGTTGGTTGCCGACCCCCGCTCTAGAACCACCACTGTTCCCAACAACCTCAACCAGTTCTTCCATTCATGCTGATTCTGCTCAGTTTCTACCTTAGTCAGTTAAATAACCTGCTGTTTTCATTCTGCACGTCTCTGATGTTGCTGCTATTTTCAAACATCCATTTGAAGTAAATTGACCCCCATTAAATTGACCCCCACCAAGGGAGGAGGAGAGACAGCCTCGGGGAAGTCCCCCAGCCACCGCAATGCCGGAGCTGCGGGGACAAGTCCGCAGGCCCTGCCGGCAGCCACCCCGAAGTCAATCCGCCCCTGGGCCCCAGGGATCCAAGGCCCCAGGGGCGCCCCACCTCCCCGGCAGGAGCCCCAGCCGGACCCTGGCCGGGCCCCCCGGAGAAGCCGCCAGGAATGCCCAGTAGCCGCCCGGGCATCCACCCCCAAACCCCGAGCTCGAGCAGTGCACAGGCGCGAGCCCAGGGGGCAGCCAGCACAGGGAGAGCAGGACGGAGGAATGGGCTCCGCACTTGGAGACTTGAGATGTGCTTGGGAGAGGGGGCAGTTCAGACCCCACCCTGGGAGAGAGAGAAACCAAAAACAGTCTCAATCACGCCTTCCTATGGAAGCCCCCACTCACACCACACAGGGGGAAAAATGTGGACGCACATTGACACATAACACTCACATCCAATAATCCCAGGACCAAAGACCCGGCTGCACCGGTGGTCGGTCCCGGGATTATCGATCCGGAATGGGGGGGTGACACCACCACATCAACCCATTTTGTTCCTGCTTCAAGCCCGGCCCCTCGACCCCATTCCCGGACCAGACCACATCCAGCAAAAGCTCCCCCAGGACCAGGGCCCACATGCCCCGTGCAGGCCACCCAACCAGAACCCCCCCCCCCCTAACTTATTCACTAACTATTTTGTGCCAATCTTTACGGCAACTGCCTTAGAGTACCTGCTAGTCAGGATTGATGGTAGCTGACCTATTCAAACCTCCGAAGCGGTGCAAAGACAGCATGTCAGAAGTGTGTAAATATTTTACTCTACAGAGCTAAGGCTGTCCTAAAGCTACATGCTATGTCTGCATCGTGAATTTATAGAGGAGGTAGCATTTAACACCACAAACTTCATTCTTCATCTGAGCTTCTCTTGACAACCAGCCCATCTCAGTAGTTGAGAATGTCAGAGTTAATCGTCTTCTGGACGTTTTGGACCTGTGCTATGCTCTGCCATCGTGAGACACTATTTGTTAATCACATGACTTTTAAGATGAGCGAGGGCATTTTAAATTAGCTCAGTGGTCAGTGCACTTTTTATTGACTTTATGGCATCCTATTTTGGAGTAAACAATGTTGAGGTTTGTCTGTTCTTAGCCTCCCAGGCTCCAAACGAAGGTTAATGAGAGATCAGAAAGAGTCCCAGCCTCCTTCATGGCAGGAAGGGAGGACTGCTGTTATTAGGAGACCCATCTGACCAGAGAGAGATAGATTAACCTCACAGGGAACGGCCTTCATCAACTCAAGCCGTTTGTCCTCCAAATGTTCGAGTGTGAGAAAGTTCTTTATGCAGGAGGTGGGTTGGTTCCCCTGGGGGGAGGATTTCTGTAAGGTATAAATGTATGTACGGAGCCTTTCTATCTGTCTGAGGACTCTAAATAAGTTTGAACCTTTTTTTCTTGTAAGAAATGCCTCAGCTTCCTAACTCCACACTATGTTAAGCACTTATTAGCTAACGGTGGATCTTGGATAGGATTTTCTCTGTCAGTGATTTATTTATTTTTACTTTTGTCTAAAATATTAAATTGAAGCTGACCTTTAATTCTCAGTAAGATTTTGATTTCATGGGATTTACGATAATAATCATAATGCTTAATGATGAAATATTAGTCTTCTTAAAAGTTGAGTTACTTGCTCAAAATATATTTGAGTTTTATAGATATCAATACTAAAGGCAGAATATCGGATCGGGACTCGAAATCGGATCGGCTTTGAGCTTAAAGGGGTCATAGGATGCAGAGTTTCCATTGTCATAGATGAATAACGATAGTTCAGTGGGTGAAATGGACGTACAGAGAAGTTCAAACCCCATCAACTCCTCCTTTCTCTGCAAATCTCACTATTCTAAACTTCCACCATAAACGAGGGAATCCAAACGAAGCACCAAGTTGACGTAAACTCGGGGATTTTGCCTTATTTCGTTTGGTCTGTACTTTTGTCATGCCCCAAAACTGACATCCAGACCAGCCCACTGGTTCCCGGCCCAGGAACATGAATGGAGGAAGATGGAAGACAGCAGTTTAGCTGTTTAGCATACAGCTGGGTTTACTGCTACAAGAATTACAAAGCAGAAAGTTTCTCTATTGACGATGAACCAGAACCACGGGTGGAAATGCAGCGTTCCAGGCTGACCGTCTCCCACCGCCTCCCTGCTCTCCATCCGCTGGAGTTCCTGGACGATTTTAAAAATTCCCCCCGGACATTTTTTAAGTCTGAAAAGTAGGACATGTCCATGAAAAAGAAGACGTCTGGTCCCCCTACCATATCAGCAATCTGATGTTTCAGTGAGTGAGTGCTGGTTGCTATGATGCGTCTTTGCTCAGCAGCTTGGCTCGTTGTAAACCAACCAATCAAAGCACAGCTCATCTAAATATTCCTGATCAAACCATAAAAGGAAGAAACCTGTGGTTTCATTCTAGGGCTTTTAACCAGGCTGCATTAGGGCTCATAGAACAGCTAATA
>NW_015151461.1:261645-272405 GCF_000732505.1 Cyprinodon variegatus | reverse complement strand
GAAGGACCAGATACCCTATAGAATCATTCTATCACCCTATTAGAGACCTGAAGGACCAGATACCCTATAGAATCATTCTGTTACTCCTTTTAGAGATCAGATCGGGATCAGAGACCTAAAATTCCGATGGGGACATCTCACTTTCCTGCGCTGCTTAATATATTCTTCCCTCAGATCAGTTCATACATGTGCAACATTTAGCCGTGGCCATTTTGTTTTCTGTAACAAACTAAGCAGTTTTAGGAAGCCCCTTTATTTCATCTTCCCTCTACATGTGCGCATCATGGCGAGCTTTGGCCATAATGGCAGCTTAGCTGAATCAGCCTCATGTTTCCTTATTTCCGCTGCAGTGGGAGGAACGGCGTGAGCGTGGTGAAGGTTTGGTAACGAGTGCAGAGCTGTAGGTTCACAGACGCAGCGGCTGGTTTCACCGGGGATGGAGCTGTAGCATCTTAGGCTGTAACGGATCGTTTAGCTGCTTATATTGACGCCTGTTGGAGGATCGGCGGTATCTGGATCAGTCCCCGCATCACTTTCCATTTTTTAAGGCTGGTTCCTCTGTTGAATCGACCAGAGATTAGCGTTTTAGCCAGAGATATAAATCTGGAATATTTTAATGGTTAAAGACATTTAATCTGGTAACCAATGGTTTGCTTGCCAAAAACTAAACTGTTCTCTAAGAGAAGAAGAAAAAAACCAAAGAGCGCTCAGCAGTGAGTCGCAAAGATGTTGTTCTTTGTATAAATCTGGAAACGTCCTCATTAGTAGCTAAAAATCACCATGAGGTCTTGAGAGAGAATTTTCAGCATTATAATAACCGGATTAGCGGGAATGGATGAGATGATGCGCTTTTCCCGCTGTTCCACAGGGAGTTTCAGGACCAAAGGAGGGAAACCAAAGGATGTATGATTAGTTCTGATGCTATCAGGTTCCTATCAGAAGCTGGAACATCAGAAACTAACAGGCTGACATCATCTCACTGAGATACTGATGATGGAGGACAGAACGACGGAGCTTTGGGACCTAATGGTAGCGGGGGCGGGGCGCCGCCATCAAGTCCTATTTAATACACGGTCCTCAGGTTCAAGGTTCCCCTCCACCAGTGGGAGGATCTGATTAGGGTTATGGTCTTTAGGTTTAGTTAAGGTTGTTTGTTCCTTTGTATGTTTTTGTGTTTTAAAGAACTTTTTTGGTAAAACTAGACCATCAAGTAAACAAATACCAGTGTTCAGACATCTCTACAGACTGCATTCTGGACTCATTATGTAGAAAAGACTGAAAGCAGAGCAGAAATAAGAACTTTGAGTTGCCTTAAAGAGACTTTGGTTCAGTTTTACTGAAAAATAACCTTTTTATTTGAGCTTTTGGGACTGAAACATGGTTTGATCAGGCTGACGCCTCAGCAGTTCAGCTGTTCTGTCATGGGACCCGGCGTCCGGGTCTCTGAGACCAGGGCCACCAGGTCAGGCCGTCTAAAGCGGGGAGGGGCCCCGTCTAAAGGGCCCCACTGTGGTGCTGTTTGTGTTTATTTCCAGCTAAACATGCAGTGTGAACTGAAAGCTAACGATGGCTGGTCTGCATCAGGGCCTCAGTGGCGTCTCCCTCGGCCTGCTTCCACCATTAATGTTTGTTCCTGTTCAGACGCAGCATGGCGGTCCTCTGTGGCGGCAGCATGGCGGTCCTCTGTGGCGGCAGCATGGCGGTCCTCTGTGGCGGCAGCATGGCGGTCCTCTGTGGCGGCAGCATGGCGGTCCTCTGTGGCGGCAGCATGGCGGTCCTCTGTGGCGGCAGCATGGCGGTCCTCTGTGGCGGCAGCATGGCGGTCCTCTGTGGCGGCAGCATGGCGGTCCTCTGTGGCGGCAGCATGGCGGTCCTCTGTGGCGGCAGCATGGCGGTCCTCTGTGGCGGCAGCATGGCGGTCCTCTGTGGCGGCAGCACGGCGCCGCCGGCCTCATTTGTTTACTGATTGTTTAGATCCTGACTCGGTGGCCATATTTGGCATCCAGCAGGTTTTATGCAAAGCAGCTCTAAGTGATTCCAGGGTGTGGATCTGATGCTCGCTCTCTCTCTCTCTCTCTCTCTCTCTGATGTTGGCTTCAGGCCGTTAGCTGCTATGACGGCCTCATCCTGAAGGCGGAGGGGAAGGTGGACCCTGACATCTTCTGCCGGCTCGGCCACTTCAACCTGCTGCTGGAGGACTATCCTAAAGGTCAGAGCTGCTCCATGTCCTCCATGTTCTACCTCCATAGCTGCCTCAGAAAGCAGAGATGTAGAATTTAAAATGTTTATTTCTGTTTTCCTTCCTCAGCGTTATCTGCTTACCAGAGGTACTTCAGTTTACAGTCGGATTACTGGAAGGTGAGTTTTATTCACTTTCTGAATGAGATGCTGTTTATCAGATGTGCTGCTTCACCTGCTTCAGTGTTTTTATCGATTAACCCCCCCCCCCCACTCAAAGCAGCCAGAGCCTGTGCTCCTGTCCATCTGTTACACCAGCAGGATCAAAGCATATTCACCGTCATGTCCGCCTTCATCCGTCAGCAGGAGGAGAGCTTTATTCCTCCTTTTTAGCAACAGTTAGCGAGTTGAATCAAATGTTTCCATCAAGCTCTTCTAGCAGAAAGCTCATTAATGAGAGAGGTGAGGGAGGAAACTTTAACTTTAGTGTTAAACTCCACTTCTCCTTGAAATAAATTGATACTAAACAGTTTCTAACTCTCCAAACTCACCTGATCGCCGGCGACTGATTTACAGCTTTAACAACTAATAACTCAGAAAATTCCAAAGCTTAGATTCTCCATAATTCAACCACCAAGTTCATTTTATGGACACAGCGAGCAGCAAAGCACAGTTAATACAGATATAGCAGCAAGTTAACATGGAAACAAACAAAGCAGCCAGAGCTACGTCCCTTTGAAGGCGTCCAGAAGCTGTTTTATAAATCCAGTCTTCAATTGTTTCTACTCCATTCATCCATAAGGGTCCACAGATTAAAAATAATCCAGCATATTAGTAATAAAAATATTCCATGAGGAGAAAATCGCCCATAATGTCTGGTTGTTGACATCAGAAAGGTTAGCTGGTCATAGCTAATGCTCCTCCTAATACTTATTCCCTCAGCTTTTTGTTTGTTATGGTTCTTTTCATGCCTACTAGACAGAAGCATGTTCAGACCATCTGCATCTTTATAGGATTCGATTTTAGTCGGGGACTGTCGCTGAAATCTCACTAGCGCCCCCTGCCTGTCAGTCAGTGACGCAGCGAGTAGAGCGATATTACGCCTCATAGATTCCTGCTGTTATTGGCTGAGACCATGAGGGCTGCTTGCCTTTATAGCCAATGAAATAGGTTTCAAATAAAGCTAGACATGGCTGGATTATATAAAGCTATTTTTGAAGTTTGGACGCTGATTTAGTTTTATTACAAAGCCTAAGGCCAGAAAACTAAACGAGATGCAGCTCAGAAAATCCACTGGGGCTGATTTTAGCTTTGAAAAGCAGCAGGTTCACTTTTTTTTTTTTCAATAGATTTTTATGTTATTGTAGGTTTATAAGTGTTACATTTCGTTATAAACACTGATTGTGAAAAAAGTGGATTCTGTGGGTCCAATAGTTTAGTAAAAGCATTTTTTTAGAAAGTAAAACAGATCTGCTTTGGGAGAAAATAAAAAATAAAATCTGTTAATCTGACGGAGAAAGAGTCAGTTTGGAGTCACACATCGCGTTTATAGTGAGCAGGACCGACTGGAGCAAAAACATTAAAATAGAAAAGTTTCCCCATGATGGGAGATCAGGAGGACAGAAACGGATAAAGTAGTGATCCTCCAGAATGAGGAGGAGCAGACAGAGCAGGTCAGCGCAGCGTATCTCTCTCTCCTCTTTATGGAAAAAAGAAAGAAAAACTGGATAAACTTCCAGATCTCTCTGAGAATCACCTCTCCGTCACCATGGAAACCGTCCCACAGTTTATTGCTGCAATTTTTTATTTCTTTTCTTTACACGTAGATTATCATTATGTTTTAAATAGATTAACATTCTCTATCTGTTCTGGTTCTAGATGCTGCACAGACTCATTAAGTAGAGCTTTGCTTTATAGAACGCACAGGTGGTTTTTCATTTATTTATTTATTTTACAGTAGGCTGACAGGAAGGGGGGGGGTGAGAGAAGCGGTTCTATGTCCGTAATCCATCCTGCAGGCAGCAGGATAATAAAAGCCAACATATTCTGCCGGCAGGTTTCTACATTTGAAGTTAATTTAGGCTTTAATAAACTGTTTCAGAGGAGTGATCATAGCGCTCTGCATCAGCAGTGCTGCGTCTGACTCCCTGCCAGCTCCCAGATCAGCTTCTCTCATTGGTTGATGTCCAGCAGCTAAAGTTACGTTCTCCAACCCCAGCAGCTGCTGCGTTTGCGGCGCGTCAACCGTTGGCTTTGCATGTCATCTCGCTGCTCCTGCTGCCTCTGCTGCTTGCGGCGTGAACGCAGCTTAAGGCCTCCATGCATGGGTCATGTGCGCTAACCACTGCGCCACCAAAGCTCACCCTGGTTTTTCATTATTTTTATCTTTTCATAATCTGTTCCAGTGAAATATGGGAAATAGTTTTAATGTGTTTATAGCAAAATAATCTGCATAGATCTGCTCACCCCGCCTAGTCGGAGCCCCTCTATACGCAGTCGGTGTGATGAGGAAAAAAATCGGATCAGAGATTAAAAAGTCGTACGCAGCCGATGTGTTCAGGGCTTAAATGGTTTTTAAGTTGCTGAAATGTTCTCCTGATAAACGCAGGCTTCCAGCAGAGACTCCGCATGGAGGGCCAGGCTCTCAGTGGGGCCGCCGCCATGCTGCTGGTCTCTGACCCAGTCAGTCCAGTTCTACCCCTCCCACTTTCATACTGGGATTTCCGCTGTAGCTACCAGATCTGCTGGGGTCCTGCTTCATGCCGGCGATGCTACGCTACACGATCTGCTGAACGTTGCCACATGATGTAAAGCATCATGGTTGCCAGGACAACGATAACGTCATGCAGCGTCAGCGTGCCGAGTCTGGAGCATCTGTAGCGTTAGCGCGTCTAATGACCGATGACGTTTGATCTGATTGATCACAAAACTGATAAACAAAGTAACTGTTAGACCCTGATATGAAGAGCTGGGTAGCGCTGTGGCTAGCTGTGCTAAGCAGCTAGCAGGTTAGCCTCTTTTAGCTCGCTCAGTTAGCCATATTAAGCTAGACTAATTTTGATTTAAAGTAGAATAATTGTTTTATTTTTAAGATGTCCTCTTCTGCCCTCAGAGCTGAATAAAAAATAAATTAAACTTTTAGTGTCTCCTGGTTAAATATCAGAGCTCAGTCTGTCTGAAGGCCTGCTTATCCTGCTGCAGCAGGCGGTCGCAGTGAGCCTGATGCAGACATTTTTGATTTATGCTCAATATTGAAGCGTGGTCTGTGCTACACGCTGTGGGTCTAGATACGGCCGAGGCGGCGAGGAAGTGGGGCGAGTTTAGTCCGACCACGGAGGGACATGAGGGCCAAAAAGAGCGGGGATCCAGGTGGAAAAAGGGTCCCAGCGTTGTCGCGCTCCTCGCTCTGCTAGCGGGTCAAACTTCACGAGTTTTTTTCCGCAACTGCGGTGATAAAAACACAACAAGCCGGCCTCCTGTCGGCGGCGCTGTCAGCAGAGGGGCGAGGATGTGTTTGCGTTCACGGCGAGAAACACGCAGATCACCTGGTTTCAAAGTATAAATCAGCCTTTAGAGGGCAGCACTTTGCTTCCAGTCTGACAATCATTGTTTTCTACTTTCAGCTGCTTTAGATCCCATGAAATGTGAGATATTAGCAAATATAGGGAATAATATGATGAGACTCCAAAAGAGATTTGATCCATAAGAAACGTGTGCGATACAGTTTGTCCGAGTGGAGTAGCCATATGATGAGGTCATAAAAAGGGGCGTGGCCCCGAGCAGATCCGGTACCTGCAGCGGTGCTGCTGTTACGGGGGGGGTTCAGTCCACCGTAAGGCCTGAGGACATAAACTGGTCACGCCATGAACGGTGGGAACAGTTTCAGCCTCTAATTCACTAAAACCGTGAATAAAAAGGAGCTTCTAGCCCCAGAAGATCAACATCAGAACATCATGGTCAGCTTCTGTTTCTATGGCGATTTACCAGAATAAACAAACTGTTCAGAGGAGCTAATCCCATTTAGATGAAAGGAGAAGGTTAATGAACATCCGCTGATCAGAGCAGATCCTTCCTCCTGCTGAGCCATGCAGCTCAGCTGGGATCCGGTGGTGGATGTTAGAAAAGCTCAGAGGTTCTGACCCAGATGTGTCCTGTGAACATTTTAACAGGCTGATCTAGTAGATGGAGGATTTTCTGATGATGTCTTGTTTGTTTTCCCAGAATGCTGCCTTTCTCTACGGCCTTGGAATGGTTTACTTCCATTACAGCGCCTTTCAGTGGTGAGTGGTTCCCCTGCTGAGCACACGCATCTTTTCCTTCTGTTTTCCTTCCTCTGCTAACCTGGATCACTGGAAACATCTGAGGATTTCTAAGCTTTGCTCCTCTGCTGTGAGGCTCCTTCTCTGCTCAGCAGATCTGCTAGTTTCACACAGATCCAGAGAAAACTGGACGGATGTTTACTGACCTGCCAACCCAGGCTGGTAACCAGTAGATCAGTCTGGACCTGCTGCTATCCAACATTCAGCAAACCTCTGAGCTGATTGGATGAAGCCACACCTAGAGCCCACCCACTGACATTTGGTTTTAGCCAATCAGGAGAGGTTCAAAGGCTTCCTGCTCTCCATGATGATGATGTTCAGCTTCGGCTCAGCAGCTCTCTTTGGTCTGAGCTGCATTCTGCCTCTGCTATGTTCAGACGGTCCAGGTTAAGGTCTGCCGTCCAGTAAAGTGAGTCCAGATGCTTCTGCTGCCTGCAGTCTGAGCGTAGCATTAAACCTTAGCGCTGCAGCCTGATTGGCTGAGGTGGAAGCGCGACAGGATGGATTCTCATGTGTTGGTGAACAAAGTGGGAGGGGTCAGATATTTACTGGGGTGGTCGTTCCTCTTGGCCGGTTGCTGCAGAATGTTCTGGTCCAAGGTGGCGCTGAGTGGCCTAGTGACACAGATGGAGGAGTCGTAGATTAAACGCGCTCTGCTGAAAGAAGCTAAAGAAGCTGCAGTCGACCCAACTAACCCGGCAATAACAGGTGGAGCTCAGGTGCTGAAAACCCTCCCCTCAGAGGGACAGCACGCTGGAACCGTCAGATTTCCCAACAGCTGCATCTGTGATGCGTTCAAGTGCTCCTCATACCTGTAACTGGGAGTGTAAATCAGCATGGCGATTCGATTCAGTATCAATTTCCTGATCCAACAATTGTATTATTTTTTATACTCAAGAATACGCCATGATACGATTTGATTAATTATTTTCACCTTACAGGCTAGACAATGTTTCAGATTTGAAATAAATCAATGACAGCTGTAATATCGTTATGCATTTTATTTGAGAAACAACAGCAAATAACAGAATTTCATTCCCTGAAATATAATAAAACCTCTGTGTTATAGAGACTGATCAAAAAATACTGCAGGCGGAAAGAGGGGCGTGGCTAAAGGAAAGGAGGTAGGAGGGCAAAGCAGGGTTAGCACCTCCGCAGCAGAGGAGTCAGCATGATGTCCAGGAGCCAATGGATAAAAATAGACCTTATCTTCAAATAACGGTTGATTAAAAACAGTTTGCATGTCATTTATTTCAGTTTTTAATATGTTGCTGTTTGCAGAGTGAAATGTAAACACTGGGTTGGGCTGTCCTTTCATGGCGACTTATTCATATATATGACAGTTAATAGACTTAAACCTGGATGAAACCCTGTTTAACTGATCTGCAGAGTTGATGTCTCCGTCTGCAGCCCTGCTGGTGGTCCTCTGCCCACAGCTTACGTCAGTCTGGGTCTAAGGCCAGAAGGCCAGCTGAGCTGTGGGACACCCCTTCACTCTGAACATGTGAAGGTCTTCACCTTTACCCAGTATTTAATCTATGAGGCCTAAGCTGAGGCCTAAGCTGAGGCCTAACGTTGGCCTAAGCTGAGGCCTAACGTTGGCCTAAGCTGAGGCCTAACGTTGGCCTAAGCTGAGGCCTAACGTTGGCCTAAGCTCAGGCCTAACGTTGGCCTAAGCTGAGGCCTAACGGTGGCCAGTGAGGCAAACGTAGCATTAGCTTCGTTAGCTTTCACCGTCTGAGCCAGGCTGCATCTAAAGCGAGGACGGCAGCGCGCTCATCTCTCTGTGCTGCTGTCTGAGGAGGAGGGGGCTGAAGGGGGAGGAGCTGGGGGTACTGAGTTCAGTCCTGGGACTGACATGCATTTGCTGCTGTTGCCATGGTGACACAGTAAGGGGGCTGAGCTGTTGAGCGTTGCTGAGGGCTGGGCAGGAAATGACTGGATTCATGCTGAGGTAGAAGAACCGGGTCCCAATCCCCGCTGTCCTCCTGGATAACGTTGATCTTCTCTGCTTGCTGAAAATGGCCTCATATTTACAGGCTTTCAGGCACAAACTGCTGCACTGCTTACATTTTTACATGTTCTAAATTCTATTCAGTTTATTTCTATAGCTCCAACTCACATCCTGTCATCTCAGGTCGATTTCCAGTCTTCCTTTCCTGGGTAACCAGGCCTTTCCTGTCTCAGCGCTACCTTAGCATAACCGAGATGGTTAGCATCTTTCTCTGATGGTTATACCGTACGGTAACTGGCAGTAAACACCTCCCTGCCTCAGGCTTTAGCTGCTTTCTAAACATATTTAAATGCTTTAGCTCATTCTGTTAAATACTCTGAGAGCTGAATCATGCGTCACATTTCAGTTTCTGTTTTTCTCTTTGTCTCTCAGGGCTATTAAGGCCTTCCAAGAGGTGCTCTACATCGACCCAACGTTTTCCCGAGCGAAAGAAATTCACCTGAGACTGGGACTCATGTTTAAGGTCAACACAGACTACGAGTCCAGCGTGAAGGTAACGTCTGTCAGCTGTTTGGTTCCCATGTTCCACAGGTTAGGAAGGATGTGTTGTCTTCTACACGTACTGCGTAGATCCGTCAACCCAGACCAGCATGGCTTGGCTGCAGAGTCATTATGAGACAGGAGAGGCTGGCTTTGCTGGACTCTGTTTTCACTGGTCTGCATTTGAATCGGAGTCTGACCATGGAATGATTTGATGTCTGTTGTTCTTCAGGATTAGTTTCCTTATTGAACCTCGGGAGGCGGATCTATGCAGACAGCAGGGAACTGGTTTAGACTCATGGTTGGGTTCTGATCCATGGCTTTGTTTTGGTCCGATTGCTCCGTCACAGGATGACTCTCTGAACTCCTCTTCAGACCAGGCTGTGGTTAACCTGCTCTTTCTATGCTTCGTAGCTCTGTGATTGGCTGATGAAGCACACCATCAGCCAATCACGCTCTGCTTTTTTTTCTTCCAATCAAAATATTCGTTCCAAATACTAATCCGGTTTAATGAGAAACCAGCTGGCTAGCTCAGGTCTTAAGTCACCCGTCCTTCAAACGGGAGCCTGGGTTTCTATCCCCACTGGGGGGGGGCATGAACTGCCAGGGTGGGTCCTCAGGCAAGACCCTTTACGCTAATGCCTGCTTTGTAAGTCGCCTGGATAAAAGTGTCTCTGAATATACTGAAAACAAGAGGTGCAGAGCGGGTGGAGGCAGATGGCGAGCCGGTTCATATAGGGATGGACATGCTGCCCGTTCACGCCGTAGAGAAGCCAGGATTCCTTCACATCCAAAATATGACCCACTGAGTCAATATGGAAGCCATTTGGTTCAGTTACTCATTTCTAACACGTAGAAAACGCGTCAATAACAGCTGTTTTGCGCATTGTTTCAATCTGTCACACATAGTTGACGCATTAAATACGCGTTGATTTCACGTGAATATGATCCATTCAGCCACTTTGAGCTGATGCTCGACGCTTATTTCCCATTGGCTGCTGAGCAGTAGAGTATGGCAGGCCATTTTGACATTTCTTAGCTTGAATTAATATGTAATCCAGATGCCTGAAATGCATTTCTTCCTCTATATATAGTTATAACTATTTTATGTTAAAAGAAAATTTTAGATAGGCGTTAAAACTGAGATATCTGGAGTTCTAATTTAACTTTTTATACAAGTAGTTGATATCTGTAACAATATTTCCACTAGCAGAAATATATTTTTGATGTCAAGAATTGGATTTCTGGATATCTGTAATGTTCATTTCTGATATCTAGCAGTTTTTATGAAGATAGGAAATTAGAGTTCATCCTGGTCACAATTCATTTTTAGATGTAGAATTTTTATTTTAGATAAAAGCCCAATACACATGAATGAGAAATGTCATTTTTAGTAAAAATTACATTTCAGATATCTGTAATGTTCATTTGGACCAATAAATGCATGTGAGACGTCTGGATTACATATTCAGTCAAGCTAATAAATGTCAAATTGGCCTGCCATACTCTACTGCTCAGCAGCCAATGGGAACAAAGCGATGAGCACCAGCTAGAATTGGACAAGTTGCTGAATGGATCATATTGACATGAAATCAACGCTTAGTTGACGCGCTCTTAAAGGGATAGTTCGGTATTTTTGACATGAATCTGTATGGCATCCCCATCACCAGTGTCATGCAATCACACTGACTTACCCCTTGCAGCGTCCTGTGAGCAGAGTTCTCGTCCAGCTTTGGTCAAGCCGAAAGTAGTCCGGCAGGTTTGCTAGA
>NW_015151461.1:253310-260901 GCF_000732505.1 Cyprinodon variegatus | reverse complement strand
TCTAGCAAACCTGCCGGACTACTTTCGGCTTGACCAAAGCTGGACGAGAACTCTGCTCACAGGACGCTGCAAGGGGTAAGTCAGTGTGATTGCATGACACTGGTGATGGGGATGCCACAAAGATTCATGTCAAAAATCCTGAACTATCCCTTTAATGCGCCAACTTTGTGTGACAGATTGAAAGGCCAAGACAACACGTTAACAATGCGCAAAATACGTGTTAGAAATCATGAGTAATTGAACCAAATGGCTTTCTATAGTCAGTCCCTCTGCTTTATCTGCAGCTGCTACAGTTGATCTGCTTTATATCCAGATGAACTGAGCTCTCAGCAGCTGCTGTTTGCAAACCTCCTACTTCCCAGAAGATCAAGTTATTGAATGTTTGATCAATTGCATATTTTAATAAAAGACAATCTTATTATTACTTTTTTTTAATGTATTTATTACTGTTCTCATGGCTGCACTTAAAAAAAATGAAATTGTCTAGAGCTTTTGTTAAACTAAGTATTCACTCATGTATACAAAATGAAAAAATAAATCTAAGTCTTTTTTTCTTGCACTTGTACTGAATATATAGGTGTTCTTTTTTTACTGATTAAAAAATCCGTACAATTATTGTTGGCTGAACGTTTGCATTTATGTTATTGTTTAAGTTTATAGTGTTTTAACAATACATTTATACTTGGCTAAATATTTGTTACTTTGCACAATATTTTTTATATTTTTGAATAAAGTTAAGCTATTTTAAAATACATGCATGTAGCTTTTATTACGTGAATTAAAATCATAGTCCTCCAAATGGAGATTTTATTTTCCACCCATACGGCTCAGCTCTAAATATGGAGCCATTAAAAGGTAGAGAAAGTAGTGAAGAAGGAACCTTTTATTCCATCCCTCTGGATTCATTAAATCAGCTCAGAGGAAACGCGTCGTCATCAGTGTCTGTCTGCACCCAGCCGATGGGGGGGGGGCTTTGAGGTATTGCGTCATCTCCTCTGCAGCCATCTGCTGAATGGTAATCAGTGACAGCAGGATGGGGGGTGAGAGAGGGAGACGGGGAGGGAGGAGGAATGCCAAGCTGACAGTGCTGCTGCTGCTGCTGCTGTGGAGGATAGAGCAGTCTGAGGGGGAGACCTGCAGGAGATGCTATCATGCGAGAGCCGTCTAGGTAACGCGTTTAGATTCTGGGATGCGGCTGGTTTTTATTCTCTCTCTTTCTGTCCGGCTGGCGTTGACTGATCAGATCTGCAGGCGGATGGACGGTAGGAGCTATCTTTAGCCTCAGCCTGGATGAAACATGATAGCGCTCGCCTCTGAGAGAAAACCAGTAGAGGACCAACTGGCTTCATCTGGTTTCAGGTAGATCTTCTGAATCTGTGAACCAGATGCTATGAATTTCTTTTCTAATGTATGAATGGAAGCGGTGGCGGTGCAGCTTAAAGGCTGATGCAGACCTGTCACCTTGGAGCCACCAATGGCTGCACGTTAGAACCACAGGCTAGCATTTAATGGCAGCGATCCACTGATCTGGAACCTGCTGGTTGGGTTTCAGGATGGAACAGATCAGAGCAGCATTGGAAAGGCTTTCTGTTCTGGTTACCAGAAGCAGGCAGTGATCTCTCTACATCAGGAGCGGAGGTGATGTCTCGCGGCGCGAGAGAGCGGAGGCGATGTCTCGCGGCGTGAGAGAGCGGAGGCGATGTCTCGCGGCGCGAGAGAGCGGAGGCGATGTCTCGCGGCGCGAGAGAGCGGAGGCGATGTCTCGCGGCGCGAGAGAGAGAGCGGAGGCGATGTCGCGCGGCGCGAGACCGCAGCAGCGTTTAATGATCAACAACTAAAGGATCTTCAGGTCTTACATCAGGTGGTCCTTTCTCTGAACCTGTAGGCGTCTCTCTAAAGGTCAGGATGCATGACGCCGTATTGGCATTAGTCCTCCCAACCAGCAGGGGGCGCCACACGGGTAAAGAAGAACTGCTGCTGCTCCATGACAGAGGCTGGTTAACAGGAATAAATCAGCTGTGCTGTCAGTGGACTGATGGGAAGTCTTTGGTTTCTCCTTCCTGCTGAAGGTCCTCTGCTCCTCTGAGGAAGAAGAAAAGCCAACCTTTGGGTCCCACTTCCTGTCTGCTGTTAGCTTAGCCTGCTCCTGTTTAGCATGCTGACTGACAGGACTGCTGGCTTCTGGTTCCACATGTTTCATCCTTCAGTGTTTAAACTTCAAACCTTTGTTGTTTTCATGGAGCTCTTAAGGTAGCCGACCATCAGCAGGTTCTAGAAAAGACGTCTGAGGTGGTAGATGGATCAGATCCCAACCCATCTGTCCCCCCCGGGTTCTGGTTCTTCAGGGTTCATTCATGCTTAGTTCTGGATCTGCTCTGATGCCATGTTTGCATTAAATGGTGTTTTTCTTCTCTCTGCAGCATTTCCAGCTGGCTTTGATCGACTCTAATCTCTGCACTTTATCCAAAGCTGAAAGTAAGTATCTGAGTGGTGAGGGTGGATGAGTGGGTGGATGAATGGGTGGATGGATGAGTGGGTGGATGAATGGGTGGGTGGATGGGTGGGTGGATGAATGGGTGGGTGGATGAATGGGTGGATGGATGGGTGGGTGGATGGGTGGGTGGGTGGATGGATGGATGGGTGGATGGATGGGTGGGTGGATGGATGAATGGGTGGATGAATGGGTGGGTGGATGCTGTAGGATTAAAGTAGTGCTGCATAGAGCAGATCCACACAGCCTTGCCTTTCCCTGCTGACGGCCCAAGACTCCGGTTGCCAAGGAGACGATGCACGGAGGGAGCTGCAGAGACTCACGAGCAGGCAGCACATGCGCTGTGATTTCAGATCACACGTATTCCCTGCTGCACGCTGCTGGTTGACTGTGGGGGGGGGGCAGCAGACTGATGAAGTGATGCTCACATTCTTCTTCTCTTTTCTTCCAGTTCAGTTCCACATCGCTCATTTATATGAAATCCAGGTAAGCAGATCAGATTCGCCCTACTGTAGGCGGGGCTGGGGGATTGATGAGGATTGCTGTTAATGGATCCACTTGGGTTGAATTAGCTAAAAACAGCTTCAAGACTTCCCTGATAAGGTTTTAAAGTTGTAGGGAAATCATATTTAAATGTCAATCATTCTGGCTTAAACATGTATATAAATGTTCTCTTTATCAGACCATATTGACCCAATAGTTAGAAAATTTTCTAAAAAAAAAAAAACAAAAACAAAAAAAACTTAAAACCTTTATTTTTTTCCCTTATCTTCTGCAGGCCAGTTAGTTCCACGTCAGCCTGAACACCCAAATTCGTCCAATCACATATCAACCGTCATCTGTCAATCACATTTTTTCGGTTATAGCATCTTGATTCATATGTTGAGCTAGGGCTGGGTATTTTTGCCAAAGTCCTGAATCGTTTCGATTTTGATTATTACAGTTCTAAATCGATTAATTTCAATTCGAAAGTGGTTCAACTGTGTTTCAAAATATCATGTATTTTATTTTTTTCCTGTCATATTAAACACAAAGTGCAAACTTGTAAATTGGATAGTTTAAACATGAGATGTGAACAAAAATGTCTCAAAAGTGCAAACTTGTTTGTGAAAAGTGAAGCCTCACTTGAGCAGGCGGACGTGACACAGCGGGGGCACAGCAGACATGCATGAGCTGCATTATCTGCACTGAACAAACCATATGTGTAAATTACTCTGAATTAAAAACACTGATCATTTATTGAACAGGATGGAATCATTTCAGATTTAAAGAACTTTCAGAAGTTTGAACTCTGAAAATGAGCGACTTTTCCTTTAAGAAACTTAGACTTTTGTCTTTCAATATTTATAATTGTTTTCTGTCCAGTTTAATGTCTGCCTCTGAGTCGGCGGCCATCTTGAATATAAGCATCCATTGAGTGCTGATGGTCATTCAGTCGAGCTCAGGCTTTATGCTGTTCTCACAGGAAGGGTTAAAGCGACACCCTGCCTCTAATAAACCCAGTATAATTCCCTCACTGGCAGCGCAGCAGGCCAGTGCCTGAACCTGCCGTCATACCCGACCTTCACAGACCCAGGGTTACCCAGGTCCCTTCACAGACCCAGGGTTACCCAGGTCCCTCCACAGACCCAGGGTTACCCAGGTCCCTTCACAGACCCAGGGTTACCCAGGTCCCTCAGGTTTCTACCGTCAGCCCGTCGTTAGCAGATGGAGGATCTCTTACAGCCGCTGTCTCTCTCTGTCCTGCAGAAGAAATTCAGAGCAGCTAAGGAGGCGTACGAGAGTCTGCTGCAGAGCCAAGATCTCCCTGCTCAGGTGAAGGCCACCACACTGCAGCAGCTCGGTAAGTGGACGTTTCTCTGCGCTTTGATCCAGAGCTTTAAGTTTGCAGGGTGGTTAAACTTTGGGCTGCAGAGAAGGTTGGTGGTTTACTGTTGGGCAGAGACGACCTGAGGAAAACCAGAAGCCTCTTTCCTGCTGATGGATTCCAGGCAGACTGTTAGATCATCTTGTCATTACGTTGAACTGTCTCCCAGGGCAACCATATTGCTACGTGCGGATTGCTAGCACTGGAAGCATGAACCTTCTGCTGCTTCCTTTCTGCTGCTCGTCCTGACAGAGGTCCAGTAAAGTCTCTCCAGATGCTTCTGCTGCTCCTGTGTTCGATGCCAGAGAGCAGCTTTGCTATATTAGCTGTGATCAGCGGGTAGAAAGTAGTTAGAATCTATGTTGAAGTGAGAAAGTCCTCCTGAAAACATGGTCTGTGCAGTCAGTTCATCCAGATTACCATCCTGCCTTCAAAGATTATTTCTCTGTGGGAGCCGCTCAGACCCCCACATACCGGCGCTGCGCTGTCACTGGGAATCCCCAGCAGCAGCTGCCTCAGGCCCGCTCGCCTCTCCAGGGTTTTCCCCTCCTGTTGGTGGCGGCTGGAAGTAGATGTTAGCGTTTTTCAGGTCTGTGCTACAAACTGCAGGCAGCAGGATAATAAAAGCCAACATATTCTGCCGGCAGGTTCCTAGACGCCATGCTGCCTCTACAGCATGCGGTCTGAGCAGAGCTTTAGTGTTGGAAATAGACGGTTGCTGCTTGGCCTGTTGGGTTGGTTGAGCAATCATTAGTTGCCTTGTGGGACAGTTCTCTGTGGTTCTGGGTGGTTTTGTTTTGCTGCTTCTGTGGGTCTCAAGGCTGATTTATTCTTCGAAGCTAGGACGTCTGCGTAGGTGTTGGAGTGAACAAAAAGACGTTTTGCTCCCTCCGCAGACACTCTGCTGCACCTCTCATAAATTGTACATGATGTCAGACAGGAGGCCGGCTTGTTTTGTTTTTATCACCGCCATTGCAGAAAACAAGTCGTGAAGTTTGACCAGCTAGAAGAGCGAGGTGCATGAGAACGCTGGGAGCCTTTATCCACCTGGATCTCCGCTCTTTTTGGCCCTCATGTCGCTCCGTTTTCGGACAAACTCGCCCCCACTTCCTCGCCGCCTCGGCCGTATCTAGACCCACAGCGTATAGCGCAGACCATGCTAAAAACTGAGCATAAATCAAAAATGTCTGCATTAATTTCACTGCGACCGCCTGCTGCAGGAGGATAACCAGGCCTTCAGATTAACGTGGATCCACTCCGAGCGGCTGACGGTCTCTGTGCTTCTCCTCAGGCTGGATGCATCACACCGTGGAGCAGCTGAGGGAGAAAGATGCTAAGGGCTGCTATGCCATCCAGTGTCTGCAGAAGTCTCTGGAAGCAGACCCCAACTCAGGCCAGTCCTGGTACCTACTGGGCAGGTAAGCCTGAGTGCTGAGATGTGAAGAGTTCTGGTGCTGGACCGCTCCACGGTTCCACCTGCTGACAGCTCAGCCCACAATTATTCACACCCTGGCTTATTGGTCTGTTTTATTTTTTTCCATTTAATGTTTCATTGATTAATTAATTAATTAGTAAATGGTTAATTGACTAATTGATTCATCTGATCAATAATCCACACCCTGGAGCAGAAACACAGAGTAACGCTTGGATTGTTTTATGGCATCTCGTTAAAGAAGATGGAAACATGAGTCTTCAGACACTGATTAGATCAGTGGAAACTTATCGATTCCTGATGGTTTGCAAACCTTGAAGCGTTGGCCTCAGTAGACCAAATGATGGTTTAACCGTGTGTTTGCCAGGTGCTACTCCAGTATCGGGAAGGTGCAGGATGCCTTCATCTCCTACCGGCAGTCCATCGATAAGTCTGAGGCCAGCGCCGACACCTGGTGCTCCATCGGGTGAGAATCTGCCTCCAGAACCGGAGCGTTTAGAATCAGTGTTTAGCGTTAGTATTCCTTCCTCCACAGCCTGCATGGCTTTTATTTTTCCTTCTTTTATTATAAAGTAGAATTACAAGGGTTCAAAACATGGCTGCCTGCTAAACTGACAGCCTGGCGGAGCGTTAATCCAAGCAGCAGCTCCACCTAACCTCCAGCTTCCACAGAGCAGGGGGGACATCCATCCTGTGGAAGTAATGTGGCTTTAGCCAGAGGGCGGAATGGCCTAGTCAAAGTTCATACTCATCAGGAATCTGTGGCGAGGCTTGGAAGGTGTGAATACTTCTGGGTCGCTGAGCTGCGTTCTGTCTCCTTGCAGCGTTCTGTACCAGCAGCAGAACCAGCCGATGGACGCTCTGCAGGCCTACATCTGCGCTGTGCAGCTGGACCACAGCCACGCCGCCGCCTGGATGGACCTGGGCACCCTCTACGAGTCCTGCGGCCAGCTGCAGGACGCCATGAAGTGCTACATCAACGCCACGCGCAGCAAAGCGTGTCTGAACAGCGCCGCCCTGGCTCAGCGCATCAAGCTGCTGCAGGTGGAGCCCCTCCCCCCTACATCACGCCCCGTTGTTAGATGTTGTTTGGTAGTTTGATGTTCTGTGCTTTAAGGTGCTGTGATCAGTGGCCCTTTGGACACATACATATGAATACTGATTCATATTGCTGTGTTTGATGTGAAAGCAAACGTTCATTAATCATTTCTCTGATCTGTGTGCAGGTAGAGCCGCTCTCAGTCAGCATAGATTCTGTAGTTCCTCTCCTGTTTCAGCACTAAAGTCTGTGTTTCGCACCGTTTCTCCTAGGCTCAGTTGTGTAACCTTCAACCAGGTAGTCTGCAGAGTAAGACTAAAATGCTTCCTTGTATTGAGGAGGCGTGGAGCCTTCCCATCCCTGCTGAGCTCACGTCCAGGCAGGGGGCCTTGAACGCAGCACAGGCACAGCAGGTGAGAACATGGTTTGTTTGGCCGCTCAGGGATCCAGCCTGCCAGACTTTCCTTTCTGCTTCCTCTAAACCAGTTAGAACCAGATTCCACACAGAATAAGTCCGCCTCATTGGTCCCGCTGAGCTTTCCCGCTCATCCCAACATGTCCGTCCAACGCCTGGAGATCAGTGCTTAAAACCTCCAGCTAGGAAACAGAAGAACAGTCAGGGATTAGTTTCAGACCCTTCATCTCAGAAACCATCACAGTTCCCCTGAGATCAGAAGGTCGCCATGTTGATGGTGAACGGATGAGTGACATCACAGTGTGATGAACGGATGAGTGACATCACAGTGTGATGGGTGACATCAC
>NW_015151461.1:248590-250152 GCF_000732505.1 Cyprinodon variegatus | reverse complement strand
AGATCTATTCTAGATGGTGTTGGTGTAGATCTATTCTAGATGGTGTTGGTGTAGATCTATTCTAGATGGTGTTGGTGTAGATCTATTCTAGATGCTGGTGTAGATTTATTTTAGACGGTGTTCAAATGTTCTAGACAACTTGGATCTGTTGCAGATGTGCTACTCTTATATCTAATCTAGACAGATTATTCTAGATCTATTCTAGACAACATTGAATTAGATCTATTGAAGTTCATTGATGTTTTTCTATGTTCAGACTTGTAGAGTTTTGGTCTTCCGTCGTGTCTCTACTTTAACTAGGCCATTCTAACCCATGGACCATCCCACTGCAGCTCTGGCTGTCTGCTGCATGACTGCTCCACCCATCATGTCCCACAGCCTGATGCTTCCCCCACCGTGCTTCAGTGGGGTGAAGTGTTCAGGGACATCTGACCAGCGTGTCCTCTTCCTCCTGTTTGCCTGCCACGCCCCCTGCTGGCAGGAGGCCTTCCTGTTCCTAAGCTTGGAACCTGCTTCCAGACGCTGTGAGGCTGGCTTCCCTCTGATGTTCTCCATCAGGCCACCAGCTGAACAGCTGGACCTGCAGACGGCCTCCAGTGATGTTGAGGGTTGGAGTGAAGATGGCTGGATCCAATGTTCCTCCTTCCTTCCTCAGATTGTTGGAGAACTTTCAGAAAAGTGGGAATCCTTTCCCTTCGTCTCCAGACTGATGAGGCCATTTCTAAGTTAGATGTTGGCTGCAGGAATGTTTTGAAGGCGTTGGATGGCGGTGGTTCCCCTCAGCTTCCCCCCCACTAACAGAGCAGTGAATCAGATCGTAGCTCAGAGGGAATCTGGAACGATCACAGCTTCAGTTCTTCCTCTTAGAGGCTGGATCTGATGGACCTGCAGTAAAAGTCCTATTTAGACATCAGCTTCTGGGTATTTTGGGTCTAGAATCTGAAGACGGACGGCTTCTTTTCACTGCTCCCCTTCCTGCTTCATCCTCTGCTTCGGTAGCTCAGGTGGGGGGGCTCCCCTCTATCTGATTGCATGTGGATGTTGTACCGCCATGGTCTTTCAGTGGAGATGTTGGGTGCTTCCTGTCTGGTGCGGTTTGTCCTCTGAAGCTCTGTCTCTGCTGGATTCCAGGCCTGTAAAGGTGAGGGAGGCCCGTCTGCCGGCGGCCACTCCGACCCACAGGCCAGCCCGGCCAAAAGGAAGCGCACTGCCAGCCCAGCCAAGGTACTGCAGGTGGTGGTGGGGGGTTCGGCAGCTGCTGGGTGGGGGTTCTCATGCCGGCTTGTTTTGGTCTGGTTCTCAGGGCGCCGCGGACCTGCTGGCCAATGGATCCAATCAGCAGCAGATCCCTGGCTGGTGTCTAACGCCTCAGAAGCTCCAGGTAGGCAGAGACCCTGTTGGTTCGGATAGTTTCAGGGACGTTCAGAGAAGCTGATTAATGCCTGTAACGTTCTTCAGCTGTTGGATCATCTGCGGAAAAACTGGAGCTGCCTGAAGCCTCCTCAGCTGCAGATGTTGGAGCAGCTGGAGAAGCAGCTGTCCGTCATGCAGCAGCAGGTCTG
>NW_015151461.1:243570-248243 GCF_000732505.1 Cyprinodon variegatus | reverse complement strand
CGTGCCTTACCCGCAGCAGAACTCTCTACCTCACACCAGTCAGCCCAGCACCACCAGCAGCACTAATACTAGTCCCAGTCAGGCAGAGACCTGGAGGAGCCAGCAACACGACACTAGCACTCAGGTACGCAGGTGTCAGAGAGCAGCTTCATCTTCACCATCCTCACGACTCAGCGTCTATTAGATCTATTCTAGATTCTGCTCGCTTTCAGAGCTGGGCTTTGACTAGGCCAGTCAGAGACCTGCTGGTGGTCTGTAGACGTCCTCCTATCAGACTGGCAGAATGTTATCAGCAATAAAAGGTCTCAGGAGGTCACTGGTCTAAATTCAAGCAGCATTTATTAACTGGTTCAGACTGGGGAGATGTACTGGGAAGGCTTCACCAGCAGTCTGACTGCTTTTCCAGGGCGCCTCTCCCCCAGCTGGCCAGAGGGCGAACTATGGCAGGCCGTTTAGACATTTAATAGCTTGACTGGATATATAATCCAGATGTCTGAAATACATTTCTTCCATTTAAGATTTCTAGAACATTCTTCATTCTAAAACTGAATTCTGACGAGGGTGAAATCTAGTTTTAGATCTCTATAATAGAGTTACTGCTAGTTATAATTACTATTTCAGATAGTTCTAAATAACATTCTGCTAGTAGAAATTTCATTACAGATATCAACTACTTATTTCAGGACTAGTTAGATTAGAATTACAGAAATCTCGATTTTAATATTGCAAATGTAAAATTTAGTTATAGGTAACATGAAAAAGGCAGGCTGACTAGTCACATTTCTATTATAGATGGCATTAGAGCATTCTACCTAGTCACATTTCTATTATAGATGGCACTAGAGCATTCTTCCTAGTCCCAATTACAATACTCCTAGTCAGAATTGTTTTTAGATATCAATAATTACTTTACTGCCAGCAGAAATCAAACCGCAAGTTTTCTGGAATAAGATTAATTCTGATAAGAACTACATTTCAGATATCTACAAATCTGTACCAATTTTAAGTTGCTGTTTTAATGTATATTTACTTGTATTTCAGATATATTTAATAGTAATCCTAAAATAATCTGAAATGTAATTCTTACTGTTAAAAATGAGCCGTGACTTTCAGATTTCCAAAATGACATCACTCCTATCTAGAATAAACATTCTGGATGTCTAAAAATGAATCCAATCTTTACTGGTCATAAATTTTTACTAATAAGAATTACATTTCAGACATCTGGAATGTATATTTTAGATGGTAGGAATGTTATTTTAGAGATCTGAAATGTTCATTTTGACTGGAAAGAAATGCATTTGAGACCTCTGGAATATATATTCAATCAAGCTAATAAATGTTGAAAGGGCTGCTTAAAACGTGTAACCCTTTGAAAGTTTATCCTTACTAGTACAATTATGTTTTTGGCAGCCTTAGATTTAATGTCTGCTGGCAGAATCTGGGATATCTATATGTGCGTTTCTGGCTAGTAGGAATGTAGTTTTGACCAGGAAGAATCTTGGAGAGGACAGCTCTTCTAATAAATGTTAAAATGGCTTGCCATAGCTTACCTGCCTCCTCCATGTTTAGCATAAAGTCCCATAAACCCACAGTGGGAGGTGTCAGGTGTCAGGCAGCTGCTTTCCTCTAAAGGTGTGAATCTGTTTTGTCGTTTTCTCACCAGGGGCTCCATAAAGGTCAAGGTTCACATTCAGCAGGTCCTGATGAAGAACCTCCCTCCTCCCCCCCCTCTCAGACCCCCTTCTCCTCCTCCGTCATTCTCAGTCAGGTGGGACATTGCTCTGGGCCCTGCACTGCCTCCTCCTCGGCCTCCTCCTTATCCCCCACCTCCCCCCAGTCCTCCCCCCTCCACTCAGCTACTACCTCAGGGCTCCACACCAAAGAAGCAACACCTTCCAGGGGTGAAAACGGCAGCGTCGTCCCCGCCGCCGTTGGCCATCATGGAGGGGTGCCGCCCAGTCCTGGCTCCGCCCCCCGGCAGGGATCCACTAATCACGTCCAGCCGGGGCGCTCTGCCGGCCTGTCCCAGCCCGCCTCTCCTGCCCCCGCAGCGCTCAGTTCAGACAATCCTCAACTCTCAGCCTTTGGAAAGGAAAAAGCCAGTAACCATGACAACGAGCAGGGTCACCACGGAGCGTCTTCCTCAGAGAAGGTCAACAACGTCCACGCTGCTCTCCGCGCCAAGGCGGAGCTCTCGGCGGCGTCCTCTCCTCTGTCTCCTTACCCCGCCAGCACCCCCTGCTGCCTTAATGGGAGGGGCCCCCCTCTGAATGGGAGGGGCCCCGAGGACTTTAGGAGCCCTCAGAGGAACACGCCCCCTGCTGGTCTGACTCCCTGGTCTTCAGTCTCCATCTATCCCAGCTCTAGTGACGTGCTCAGAGCCTGCAGGTGAGAAGATGCTCCACCAGCTGTGTCCGCCTGGTTCTGGTTCTGGTTCTGGTTCTGGTTGCTCCGCCTGGTTCTGGTTCTGGTTGCTCCGCCTGGTTCTGGTTCTGGTTCTGGTTGTGTTTGCTCCGCCTGGTTCTGGTTCTGGTTCTGGTTGTGGTTGCTCCGCCTGGTTCTGGTTCTGGTTCTGGTTCTGGTTCCTGTCAGCAGACTGAGACGAGTCCTTTCCCAGCTCAGCGCTGTCTGATCAGTGCGGGTGATCGTGGACGCAGCGAGTCGGAGGCTGCAGAAAGTCTGCAGGAAGCTTTGGACCTGAAATCCTCCTGGTTGTTCAGCTGCTTTGAAACAGAAAACTTTCAGAGATTCCTTCAGGATTTAGATTCTTTAGATTCTTTAGGTACTGAAGAATCTGGACAGACGGAGCAGGTGGAACCCAGTAGTGAGGGTCTGCTAGGAACGTCTGCTGGAGCCCTCGGTCAGCGATGTTTAACTTCTGCCTCCACTGTCGACGCTGCCGCCCAGAGGTGTGGCTGGAAGGTCTGCGGCGCCTGTAACCGTGACGATTCAGTCATGGTTACAGGCGCCAGCAGTAAGGGATGCCTGCAGAGTCCTGGCTGGCTGGGGAACTCCTGCAGCATCATGAGGCCAAGCGTGCTGCTGCCTGGGGGGTGCAGAGGCATAAAACTGTGGAGAGTCACAGAGAGACTGTTGATTGTTCACAAATCTCCCGCCGTCTCTGGAGGGGGGAGCAGAGCTTTGCTAAGGGTGTGTTCCAGCTGTAGTAGGATGTCACTTCTCAGCCAGGAGGCCAAGGCGGCGTCCTGGAGAGGAGAGACCGGCTGATGGTTGGTCCTCAGGAGGATCTTCCTGGTCGTGGAGCTCTACCAGCTCTGCAGGTTTCATGGGAGTTTGCCCAACTGATCCTCATGATGCGTCAGGAGTACGGAGTCAGGGGCCCTTTTCCAGGTCTGCTGTACGACCAGCCGATCTCCTCCCTGCTTTATGCACATGATGTACTGATGGCTGCTTCCTGCAGAGACCGGCAGCAGGAAGTGAGGATGAGGGTCAGCTCCTCCAAGTCTGATGGTTCTGGTTCTAGTCCAGAGAAAGGAGGCCCGTCCCCTTCAGGTTAGATCAGAGTTCCAGTATCCTGGGCTCCTGTCCCTCAGAGAGGTGGAGATCTATAGACGGGTCGGTGCTGCTGCTATAATCCAGACGCTGCTCCGCCTGCTGTGGATCAGAGAGCTGAGAGAAAAGGCAAAGCTCTGATTCAGCGCTCGCTCTACCTTCCTTCCCTCACCTACCGTCATTAATCTGGATCAGGACCCAGAGAACCAGATCCTGGATCCCAGCTTCCTCTGCAGGGAGGCTGGGCTCTCCCTCAGAGAGAGGGGGAGGAGCTGGGTCATAAGGGGGAGGATCAGAGAAGAGCTGCTTCTCCTTCAGAGGAGTCAGCTGAGGAGGATCAGGCATCTTTATCTCCCTCTGAGGAGATCCTGGGACGTCCCACCAGGAGGAGGACCAGGACCATGGAGGGACTGTGTCTCTCTGCTGGACGGGGGGGGGTCTGGGAGTCTCTGATTAATCTTAGACATGCAAACAGAAGTCGACTTTTTAATCATAAACTGATTGATCTATTCAGACATTGAATTATTAAAACAAAGATGGCGGATAGTTTTTCAATGACCAGCATGAAGGGGGAGGATCTTCTAGTTCTTCCAGCCTTCTGTTTGTCCATCTCACACCTGAGATCCACAGAGTTTAGACGACCCCTTCAGGTATGGTGATGGTGATGATGGTGATGATGATGATGATGATGGTGATGGTGATGATGATGAAGGGGCCCCTATGGTTTGTATCTTATGCTGGGAAAGGTGTGAGGGACACAGATGCAGCTTAGAGCTGAACGGCTGCAGAAAGTTGATCACCTCGGCGTTCATGGACCAGAGGAGGTTCTGCTGGTGAGCCAGACACTGATTGGTTGGAATGTGTGATGTCATACGGTTGGGTCAGGGGTCTGATGATGAGCAAACAATAAGCTGCTTGCTTTCTAACAGCGGCAGGGCGCCATCTTTAACCTGAAAAGATGGCGTCCTGAGCTAGCCACCAGGAGCCATGCTGCCCCCTGGTGGCAGAACCATGCCCCTGCAGGGTAGAGGTCCAGTGTGGCCCCCAGAGGGGAGGTGTTTCTCCCCAGCCTGACCCCCCCCCCCCCTTCTGTGACCACAGGAACCTGGGGAAGAACGGCGTGTCCACCAGCAGCGTCCTCTTAGACCGATGCCCCC
>NW_015151461.1:236133-239925 GCF_000732505.1 Cyprinodon variegatus | reverse complement strand
GAGAACTCTGGACAGGCGTTTCTCAGAAGGACCAATCAGAGCCCTGTTCTCCTTGCTATCATGTTTAGCATCAGAGACCTGAAGGAGCTCAGCCATTCAGCCTCGTAGCGCCTCTTTACTCACCTCACTGGTGTAGCTTTCTGAAGGACGGGTGTGGACATGTGAGGGGACAGTCCACACCAATAATTTCCACTTTCCCCCCCTTTTCTGCTGATTTCCTTCAGCCAACAGTAACTGGGCTTTTAGTGCAGCTAGCTGTGTTCAGAGCGTTTTCACTCCGTGTTTTCTCCTCTCTCTCCAGTCCCTCCTCTCAGTGAAACATCATGGGATCCGTCTCTGTGGGACATAATATTATTTTGGGTGGTTATTCACTGCCTACAGAGGAGAGACACAGCAGCACTCAGTGAATATGAACCAGCAGCTGCTTAGATGTTTCAGTCAAAGTTAGGAGACTGGTTGGTTAAAGAATTAGAGATGCCACCGTTTGTTACATACGGAGCTTTTTCAGCTAAAAATGGCAGCAGATTGAACATTTATAGAAGTTAAAAAGCAGGGCTCCTCAGAGTTCCAGATGAAAATGAACACAGATCTGTTGTTTTCAGATTGAACAGAGAATCAGACTCCAGAGCTTCTAGAGATCCTGAAAATGATTTTCTCTGGCATCATTATATTGGTAGACTGGTTCATCAATCTGATTTAAACAGATTGATGAACCTGTCTCCTTGGTCTGTTTCTGTCAGTGCTGCTGATGATGATGATGATGATGATGATGATGATGATGATGATGATGTTAGCAGCCTTCGCTCTGAAGCGGCTCAGGCTGCTAACAGCCTCGGCTGTCGTCATGACGATGCTCTCTGGTTGTTTGCAGCGGCGTCCGGCGGAGGAAAGGTCCCTTCAAGCACATCAAGTTCGGCACCAACATCGACCTCTCTGATGAGAAGAAGTGAGGAAGCATTGGTGGCAGCTAGCTAGCTAGCTGTTTGGGCCGCGCTAACGTGGCTAACGTTCTTCCAGGTGGAAGCAGCAGCTGCAGGAGCTGACCAAGCTGCCGGCCTTCGCCAGGGTGGTGTCTGCTGGGAACCTGCTGAGCCACGTGGGCCACACCATCCTGGGCATGAACACCGTCCAGCTGTACATGAAGGTCCCGGGGAGCCGCACGCCAGGTGAAGCCCCCGCCGCCGAGCCCGGGTTCTCTGGCTCTGCTGCGCCGCTGCTGATCGGCTGCTCTCTGTGCTTCTGACAGGACACCAGGAAAACAACAACTTCTGCTCGGTGAACATCAACATCGGCCCCGGGGACTGCGAGTGGTTCGCCGTGCCGGAGGCCTACTGGGGCGTCATCAACCACTTCTGTGAAAAGTAAGAGGGTGGTCTGAAAGGTTCCGGCCCCCAGCTGGCTGCTAGTGAAGGCTTCTGCTGTTCCTGACAGGAACAACATCAACTTCCTGATGGGCTCCTGGTGGCCCGACCTGGAGGACCTGTACCGCAGCAACATCCCCGTTTACCGCTTCATCCAGCGGCCCGGGGACCTGGTGTGGCTCAACACGGGGACCGTCCACTGGGTGCAGGCCGTCGGCTGGTGCAACAACATCGCCTGGAACGTGGGACCCCTTACAGGTGGGCGGGGGGGGCTGAAACAGGCTGATTAATCCATTACTGAAACATTCCTCAGCTAATCGTAGATTAATGGTTCCCTATAGAGACTCTGATCCGTTCCTTTAGCCCACAGAGCGACACGCTTAGAGCAGGAAGTACATCCAGATTATAAACAAAGCTAACAAGTTGCTAATTGCTAATGACTTTAATCTGCATGTTTACAGTTTAATATTATTGCCAGGAAACATCATGGCTGCATCATTAACGGTTTCTCTGTTTCAGGTAGAGAAGCATAAATCAGCTGATTCTTCCTGAAAAGAAGATTTTTGTCCAAGAAAAAAACAAAATCTTTATCTGTTAATCGATCTATAATCCAGAACTCCTCAAGTGGAAAAGTTTTATTTCCAGCTGCTTTAATTTAGTTTAAAAAGTTTGATGTGGTTTAAAAGGTTTTTAAGGAACCTTCTTCTGTTAGATTATTTTATTATTTATCAATTATCATTAAAATAATCAACAGATGAATCAATTTGCTAAATAATCGTAGTTTCAGCTCTAGTCTCACCTCCTCCCCCACTTCTGGCACTGAGTCAATATTCCCTGGACTAAAGCATGATGCAGCCTCCACCGTGCTTCACTCTGGGTTCCAGCAGCTGACCTTCCTGCCAATGCTGGGATGGTTTCCTGTCCTCCTGCTGGTTCTGGAGGACCTGCAGGTCTGTGATGGAGGACAGCTGCGGCTCCATCTCTGGGATTCTGACATCATTTCAATCATATTTCAGGCGTCGGATGCAGGAGTTTGCTCTGATAGCAGAGGGTTGTTGGTTCAAGCCCCGGCTCCGCTCCAGCTTTCAGTATCGTTTTGTCCTTTGGCAAGGCACATTCCTACTGATGGTGGCGCCAGCATGCGGCGGCCCCCAGGGCGGCGGCGGCCCCCAGGGCGGCGGCGGCGGCCCACAGAGCAGCTTCCCACTATCAGTGAACAGGGAGCAGAAATATCTTTTTATTTCCAAACTGGATTCTTTTAGTTTCTCTTCACTTCTTTGCTGTAGAAACGTTTCTGTTCAAAGCGTTTGTTTCAGGCTGGAAGAGACGATGAAATATGAACAAAAATAAAAATATTTAAACACTAAAATCCTTTTATGAGGCAGTTTTTCAAAGTTAAACGTCTGACGACATTTTTCCAAATTCCCAGAACTTCTTTAACTTTCTCCAGTGATCGTTTCCTGCATAGATTCCTGCGTGCAGCGACGGATGGAAAACCATCTGATGATTTTATGGGCTGGTTTTAAAGGCGCCCCCCCCCCCTCGTAACGCTGCTCTCTGTCTGTCTATTTGCAGCCCATCAGTACCGGCTGGCCGTGGAGCGCTATGAGTGGAACAAGCTGCAGAGCATCAAGTCCATCGTCCCCATGGTCCACCTCTCCTGGAACATGGCCAGGAACATCAAAGTGTCGGACCCCAGGCTGTTTGAGATGATCAAGTGAGGCGGCGCCGCCGGGTGAACGCAGCTGTGGCGCTCTGCGGGGCGGGATCAGGACTCACGGCTGTGTCTCTGTTAGGTACTGCCTGCTGCGGACCCTGAAGCAGGTCCAGAGTCAGAGGGAGATGCTGCTGGCTGCGGGGAAGGAGCCGCTGTGGCACGGTCGCACCCAGAGCGAGCCGGCCCATTACTGCAGCGTCTGCGAGGTGAGCCCGGCCCAGTTCTGTCTGTGGATCCAGGAGGGGGGCGGAGCTTGACCCAGTGTGTTCTGCACAGGTGGAGGTGTTTGACCTGCTGTTCGTGACCAGCGAGAGCAACAGCAGGAAGTCGTACGTGGTCCACTGTCAGGACTGCGCCAGGAGGGCCAGCGCCGACCTGCAGAACTTCGTGGTTCTGGAGCAGTACAGGATGGAGGACCTGATGCAGGTCTATGACCAGTTCACCCTGGTAAGACCTGGAGAAGGAGGCCGACCAGAGTTCCCCCCACATCCTCCGCTACCGTACGGCGTGCAGAGCGCTCGTCTGACCTGTCAATCAAGGAGGGCTGTTCCAATCAGTGCATTCCTGAATTCTCCTGACTGCCCGACTTCACAGGAGTGAATAAAGTGAATGTGATTGGTCGGTTATCAAGGGGGCGGGATTGTTGTGGCCCAAGGCTAACCAGTTAGCAACTTAGTGCTAGCAGGTTCCCAATGGGAAATTCCATTGGGACCA
>NW_015151461.1:233639-235406 GCF_000732505.1 Cyprinodon variegatus | reverse complement strand
TAAATATTATTTCCCTTTGACTTTCATAGTTTCATCAAATCTATTCTCAAGTTGCAGATCTGGAGGCAGAGATGCTGAGTTTGCAAGTAGAGAATAAACAATCATAAAAAACAAGTTTCTATCATCCTGTTTATCAGTCTTACTAAAATCCACAACAAAAAGAAAATATAGACAGACACCGCACACATGCTGGATGCTGAGTTGGATTTCTTTAATATGTTGTTCATTTCTGCACGTCTCTCCTATGAATTTAATATTAATATGGCGCTGCTGAGGAAGTCTGAGCGGAGCAGGAAGGGAGGAGCAGCGGAGGCTGTAGGCTTGGCTTTGCAGGAGGTCTGCAATGCAGCGGGTGGAGGATAGACCAGGCCTTTCTGTGACATGGGCGCCTCTGCAGGGTGAAGGTGGAGCTCAGTGCTGCTCTGTCTGTTTTCACAATAAACAGTCAGATAAACATTAATCAAATGAACATTTTGTCAGATAAAACCAGCCAAGCCTCCTCTGACCAGACGTTTAACCAGACGCTCCAATATTCCCGCCCATTCTTACGTCGTTATGACCCAGCTGTGTCACCGTAGAAACGGCGGCCGCTCTGACTGACCCAGCTGTGTCACCGTAGAAACGGCGGCCGCTCTGACTGCAGCGCCTCAGGTCACCGTCTCTTTGTTTCCTCCACAGGTCGGCGCGCTGCCTTCCTCCTGATGGACCGACCTGCAGACACGGTAGAACCACACTGGACCCCCCGGCGTCCTTCACTGCGTCCCGTAGCGATCCCACAGGCAGCTGACTGAGCTGCGTTTCTATGCAACCTGCCCTGAGCGCCGCCGCCCCCCGGTGGAGCGGCCGGGGATGGCGGCTGCTCCTGCCATGACCAGACTGTTCTGCTGCTCCACCAGAACCCCCACCAGATGAACGGCCGCTGAAGGTTTTGTACGTATGACGTTTGAACAGAGCGAGTCTCCTGCAGCGGTTCTGGTTCTGGGCGGACCCGGACTCGGGTCCCTCCAGGAACCAGTGCTTAGCATGTCAGGAACGCCACAGACACGTAATGTGAAACCTGAGCGACGCCGTTCTTTCCTCACCGAGGAAACGGCAGGAAAAGGTCGACTGAATCGTTTCTTTTGTATTTGGATGTAAATTTACACTATTTATAAATTCCTATTTATTGCTTGGAAATATTTGTGGATGGAATGCTGTAACTTTTCTCTAGACTTCCTGCCATTCAATCTGAGGAGGCTGATTTTTCCTCCCGGCTCCTTCATGTTTTCTATAGAAACTGCTGAGTCAGTGTTGTACAGAGACTGGAACTGGTTTATTGTTGGGAGGATGGTTTTGGCCTCAATAAACAACAAACATCTTTATTTCCGTCTGTTTTCTGCCTTATTGATCATCATTGACAGGGGGGGGGCGTGACTGAAACTAGCTGGTGGGTTTAACTGGATAATATAGAGCAGATTACAGAAGGCCAGTGGAACCAGTGCTCCCAGTGCCTGAGCTCCGTACAGTCATGGCCAAAAGTTTAAGGAATGATCCAAATGTTAATATTTCCAAAGTCTACTGCTTCAGTTTTTATAACAGTAATCTGCATAAACTCCAGAATGTTCTAAAGAGTGATCAGCGTAACAGCAATTAATTGCAAAGTCAATATTTGCCTAGAAAATGAACTTTATCCCTAAACACATTTCATGGTGATTGCAGCGCTGCCTTAAAGGAGCAGCTACCATGGTTCCAGTGATTGGTCCATTAACAGGTGTGGGTGGTGATGAG
>NW_015151461.1:230799-232893 GCF_000732505.1 Cyprinodon variegatus | reverse complement strand
GATATCTAACTGAACATTGAGATGTTGGGTCCATGGCCTGGAAACTCCCCTCATCTTAATCCCATTGGAAACTTGTGGTCAATCATCAAGAGACGGGTGGAGTTCATCCCTCTGATTGAAGCTGTGCAGCGTAGCGACCGACCTGCAGCTTCTGGAACCCGGGGCTCTAGGCTGCTTCCACGTTTTCCGACGCCTGTATTGGACGTCACCAGGAAGAGGAAGAGCGAACTGCAGCGCTTCAGTCTGGATGATGGACAGACCGGGCTTTTATTCTGAAAGTCAGGAAGTTTGTTTGCATTTCAGTCAATATTTGGCTCCAAACAGAACATTTCATTTGCTAACTAACTGTTTGGTCTTTACAGTTAATATTTAATTTAGAAATAATCATTTAGTTTGGGAAAATATGCATCATAAAAACTTAATATTTGATTTAAAAGCTAAATCTGTAGTTTGAAAAATAAATATTTGCAAAATAAAAGGACTGGACTGAAACGTTTATTTTGGGACAAAATATTTCAATGAAATCTAAATATTTTGTTAACTTAATATTTAATCTAGAGCTTCTACAGATTTTGTTTGCTAAACTTGTTTTTAAAGCGGCTCTAATCAACTTTCACTTTTGGTCGGCTCCCCCTAGTGGACAAAAGCTGTATTGCTTGAAGGAAGGCAGCATTTCCCATGAGGAGCAGCAACCTCCTGATCTCCTGCAGTGGGACTGGTCTATGTTTCTGTTTCCAGTGATCGAATCATTGATGCTGAAAATAAGAAACGTTCATCTTTGGTTTTTACTCTATTTCTACAACATCTGCTGCTACACACTGAGCCAGGAGTACTTTCTATAGAAGAAAGGAGGAAAAGGTAGGAGCTTCACCTGGTAGAGAAAAGCAGAGCGAGGCTGATTGGTCAGAGCGGCGCTGGATGGGAGAGAAGGAGGAGAAAACTGGCTGTAAAATAAAAAACTAACAAAATTTAGTTCAATTTTTTTTTATCAATAAAAATATGTGATTAAAAGTCTCATCAGTTCCACATGCAGGCAGCAGACTGATGGCCACTAATGGCCCTCAGGTTCTGTGGCCCCCCCAACTAATGGCCCTTGGGTTCTGTGGCCCCCCAACTAGAATCCCTGAGCAGTTTGACCTTAGCTGTAAAGTTAGCCTAAAACAACTTGGTGAGAAAAATGAAAATGTGTTAATATGTCCAACAGATGGCGCCGCACAGCTTTTATTTTAATCGGCCATGTTTTGATGTATTGTCTAATATTCCTGCTCTGTGTTCGGCCTCATGTTCTCCAAGAGGAGGAAACAGAGCTTTCCATCACTGTGCATTCTGACCGTTCTAGATCTACATCCCTGGAATGTGGCTGCAGCCGATGACCTCTCATTTATAAACATGCTCTGAATAAATGCTTCAATAACTGGTATTCTGATCCCACTCTTAAGACGGTTAGCGCTGGAATATTCTGCTCTAAGATGACAATTTCTATAGAATCTGTTGTCTCTTTAAAGTGTTTGTTCAGATTGATCTCTTTTTAGGACAGAATAAAGGAGAGAAAGTTTATAGATGTAAACACACAGCTTCCCTTTATTGAACCCGTTTCTAAATGTGACTAAACTGGAGCTTCTGTTCATCCATCTTCATCCATGGTGGGGCCTCTGCCTGGAGACGAGAGGAGGGGTCCATCCTGGTGGACAGGTTGAACAACCATTCACTCACATCCAAGGAGGATCTAGAGAAGCCAATGAACCTAACAGTGTTTTTTACTGTGGGAGGAAGCCGGAGTACCCGGAGAGAACCCCTGCATGCTCAGGGAGAACATGCAGAATCCATGCAGAAAGACCCTGAGCTGGGAATCGAACCCAGAACCTTCTAGCTGCAAATGTCCCTTTGTAAATGATCCAGAATTATTTTGACATTTTAGAGCAGTTTTAACAATAAGATCCAGTTTTTAGAATAATGCCTCAGCAGAGAAAGCAGGGAGTGCAGCTACAGAACCGAACAGCAGAGGGTGCTGTTGGTCCACTTTAACTGGAACGCCTGCTATAGATTCTAGAAAAAACTCCCAAACCTCAAAGCTGTTCTAGTTCTGTCCTTCTA
>NW_015151461.1:227414-229262 GCF_000732505.1 Cyprinodon variegatus | reverse complement strand
ATAACAGATCTGTTATCAGTGGATCTACCTTCCAGACCACTCAGGTCTTCTAGTTCCAGCCTCCTCTGTCCACCCAGAACTAGAACCAAACATGGAGAAGCAGCATCTATGCTCCATGGATCTGGATCAAAGAGCTGAAAGCCTGAGATCTTTGAAGTCAGATTAAAACCTGTTAGTTTAGATCTGATGGAGATAATCTGGTAACGGAGGGATTATTAGTTTAAGGTTCTGATCAAACTGTTTGGTTTGTTTTACAGTTTTTCTAAATTTTCTCTGTTTTTATTTTTCTTCTATTTTATCATCTAACTCATATAAAGCACTTTGTCCATGTACTGAATTGTGCGCTAGAAATACAATTTCTTCATCATTTCAGAACCGTTATTGTTTTAGCTAATACTGAAGGAAAACTAAAGCTTTTTTAAATGTTTTTATTTTTAACTAAATAACTGAATGTTTGTCTGATAAGGAGCCTAAATGTGTTTTTAGGGTCGATGCACCGATTGCTTTTTTCTGGCCGATCTTTAAACGGCCTGAAGGTCATAAAGCATCTTTAATGTTTCAGTCTTATTGGTTGAAAAACTGATGGAAACGGGATTTATTTATTTTCAGAATTTAAAGAGAAACTTTATTAAAACGGTTCTGAGTGAAAACAGAAGTAGATGTGGAAAAGGTGCATCCCATGAATCCGGTCCAGATGTTGTCAGACAAACATCTGTGGGACTGAAGCGGGACGCGGCGTCCAGCTGCAAACCCGGCTGCGTCCAGCAGATGTCAGCGTCTCTAAGGAAGAGAAAAACGAAGCTGCTGAAGGTGTATTCCACATGTGTTAGTCACTCATGTGAATCAGCCGGGCTTTCCGCTCCGAGGTGTTTTTACTTTCTAACTCAATGAGTCACTGAAAAACCTCCTGCCGGAAGTGGAAGTGCAGACGGGTCAGGGTTATATTCCAGCAGCAGGGCGGAGTCGGCGAGGAGAAGCAAACTAACATGGCTGCAGCCGGTCGATGCTGGCGGTGAGTTCAAGCGGCTCCTATCAGCAGACGTCTCTGGTCTAATGGGATTCCTTAAACATCGCAGGTCTGAATTATTATCATCGCAATGAAGAAAATCACGTTATTTTAAAATAGAAGAAAAAAAAACACCTGTGAACTTTGACCTGCTGATCAGATCAGGAGCCGATTTCTGTTCTACAGCCTTAAAGAGACTCTTTAAAATATTTGATATGACCGTTTAGGACTAAAACATGTTTGATGATCAGACTGACGCCTCCAGTCCAACGGCGTAACGCCGCATCAACAAGCAGCGTTACCTGGATGGCGCCGGATGAAGAACAACAGCTGATAAAGGTTCAGGAAACGGCGATGGTTCCATCAATCCAACAGGAAGATACAGTTATGTAATTCTCAGTAGTAATGATCACACACGGAAAATAGTGAGTGGAACCATTGGTGACAGCGCACCCCCACATGTCATCCCAAGTGCTTAACCCCCCCCCACAAACAGTTCATCATTCTTCAGCTTCACTACACATGGACATGCTTTATATATTCTGCTGTAAAATGAGTCTCATGGGGCCCCTGGCCCCTCCAGCCCCCCTCCTCACCCATGCTCTCTCCATTCATCTCCTGGTCGCCATCTTTACTCACTGCAGCAGCAGCGTCCCCCCCCCCGCCGTTCTTTGAAACAACGGGTTTATTTTGGGAGGAGCTCTTCCAGCAGCTCTTCTTTTTTAATCTACGCTCTGGATTACTTAGAATTCTGTTGTAACGTAAATAAAATACTCAAATCCATCGTTCTTTTAAGATAACACTAAGATTTTTTACTTATTATCTGAAATCAGTTTAATCCA
>NW_015151461.1:225618-226832 GCF_000732505.1 Cyprinodon variegatus | reverse complement strand
TCACACTGATGAACTGATGGAAAAACTAAATCACAGACTCTGCATCACACTGATAACATCATATTTGCACTACATGGTGAATCTTCAAAATAGAACTAAACTCAAATGTTTTTACTGCATTTTACTCCATATTTATTCATTTATTTATTCATTTATTTATTCACTGCCTTAAACTTCCACATCAATGCATTTTGCACCATGTTTGTCTCCCATACTCTGTACATTTGATCAAGGTAAAATGAAGATGTTCAATTTTGACTAATGCCAAACATTTGAATGAAAATTAATTGTTCATCAATCCTGGGTACAAAGTGCTTTGGATAAAATTTTTCAAAGTGCCATAAAAATACATTTATTTTTAAACCAATATATTTATTATTACAGTTCTTTGATTAATCTAATCATAGTCTATGCATATGAAAAAAAATAAATATCTTTAAAGTGCCCCAGTTTTTAAATCTTATTTTGCAGATTTTGTCACCATGTCAACAGATTCTGAGGTATTCTAGCTTTGCATGAAATCAGACTGTGTCCCATAATAGAAGTCCAACCCTGGACTTGACCTGCAGAGAAACATGATCCTGATCTGGATGAGTCATTCATGCGTTCAGATTCACATCCAGCCATAAACGTGGCTCGCATCGCCTGTTCCAACTCATGTAAAGACGACACCGCAGGCCGACCCTCTGAGCTGTGAGTAACTCTGCTTCCAGAAGAGGCATGCCTTCTTTCTGTGCCAAGACACCAGCGAGGTCTGCACGCGCTGAAGTCCCCCAAATTCCTCCAGGATGAGTGTGGAGCTGAGTCACAGGAAGCAATCTTGTGATTTTGTTCAAACACTCAGATGTTTGGTTCTCCCAGCAGAGAATGTGCTGGTAGGTTTCAATGTGAGGGTGGATGTGCAGGACATGCATGCTGCCCTTATTCTAACACCAGGTCAGTCTCTGAACTCCCAGAATGACAGGAATCAGGCTCTCACCATGACCGTCCTCACTATGTTCACTGAAATTCAGATGGATCCTGTTTATGGGTTCACAACGAAGGAAAGTAAACGAGACCGGAAATAAGTTTTCAGTCTTACCCATCAGCATCTGCTGAGGAGTGTTTCTGGGAAGAGATGGACCAAAGCTGTTCTTTGCTAAGCCGGGTAAAAACTGTACGATATTTTCAATCATTGCACGCAGCTACAGCTCACACTGCAAGACCAAAGCACA
>NW_015151461.1:222873-224978 GCF_000732505.1 Cyprinodon variegatus | reverse complement strand
AAAGTGAAATCTACTTGATTCCAGGAGGAACATCCTCTACTTTGGTCATCTGGACTTTCTGCAGTTTCTAAAAGCAAAAAGCTTTTGGGTTCAGGGACAGATCCATGGCTAGAATCACTGCTTATAAACAAACAGTTTGCACATTTTAAAGTAAATATAAAGATTAATTTAAAACTGAAATGTTTCAATAAAAATAAGATTTGCAAGAGAAATGAAAACAACGGTTTTCGATCTACAAAGATGTGTTCAGAACACAGCTGCAAAAAAGGAAAAGAGTTTTGAAGAAGAAGTGACATGAAAGAAGCAAGCAGCTCAAACTGTACGGCATGAAAACCAGACGTAAGCAGAAATACGTTCAGGAAGGTTTTTAGATGTAGAGAAAAAGAAAACAGGGAGATTTTTGCAGTATGCTTCTTCTTCCACAGCAGTATAGCTGACTACTATTACTACTACTCAGGCTGTAAATGGGGGGAACAGGCAGCCTTGACCTGAGGGTCACATTTTGAACAGTTTGTGTCCAGGATGTGTGGGCTCTGCAGAGATGCTAGCTGCTCTTGTCCTAGTCCTACACCTGTGCAGGTTCTGGATGAGGAGATCCCCTGGACAGGTTTCTAGTCCATGACATGGAAGCATAGAGACACGGTTTTCCTGTAGTGTCTGATAAACTCTGGTCACAACACTGTAGTCAAGACTAGACTCCCCGAGAGAAAGTTTGATCTACTGCTCCATCCGGGCCGCTCTGCTTAGCCGTAATCCTGAGTCTGTTTAATGTAGCAGGTTTACGGAAAACTCTGAGTTTTCTAAACCTGAAACCAGAGAAACTGAGTTTTCTGTTTCATAAAAAGGTTTCCTCACTAGATGGGTCCTCGGTTCCGGTGTGTACGCTGTTTTTTTTGGTGTTTTTTTTTGTTTTCCGCCGGTGCACTGGTGGTGCTTGGCTTATTCCTGGCGGATGCTTTGTGGGGCCTGGCCCCCGGGGCCCGGTCGGGGCTCCTGCCGGGGGGTGGGGCGACCCTGAGGCCTTGGGTCCCCGGGCTCCATGGCCCGTGGTGGCTGGCTGCCGGCAGAGCCCACGGACTCGTCCCTGCGGCTCCTGGGGGCTCAGGCATTGCAATGGCTGGGAGACTTCCTTGGGACCGTCTCTCCTCCCTTGGTGGGGGTCTGATTTCCTGTGTTGGCCCCTCCTGGGCACCTTTACTCTGGAGGTCCCTTTGGGCGTCTTGGGCTTTGGGTCCCCTGGCGCTTGCCTCGGTGCTCTGGGGGGGCGCCTCTTTGGCTCCTCACAACCACTATTGAGCATTTTCCCTTTGGATAAACTTTACATGCAGTAGTTCACCCTCACTAACAACTACAGGTGTTTGGTTCCAGGTACTCAGAGATTCACTTCCACACAGAAAGCCCATATTCTGATCTTCAGGTAACACAGAGTACATGTCAGATTAAATATTACTACTTCAGCGATAGTATCTAGGTGCTACTTTATTGTATGTCTCGTACCATGTCCGTTGGTTGTTCTGTTCGTTTTGCAGGTGATGAAGCAGACTGAAGATGTTTTATCATTATCTCCCTTTTATCTCCTCTTTCTTTAGTTTTTTCTCCTTTTTTCTGTTTTTCCTCTTCTGTTCTACTTACATTGCAGTGTCCATATAAAATGTAAAACTCCCTGCATAATTATAATAAATCTATTTATATGCATGAATCAAGCTGCTCCAAAAAAAAACACGGTTAAGGTAACACAGTAACATCCTCCCAGAGCTAACCTGGTCAGTGTCTCAGTGTCCTCTGGCTCCGCTCTGCTTACAGCCAATCACGCTGTTTTATTTCCTGATTGTCTTTTTTGTGTCGTAGTTTTCTGCATAAATAAAGAAAAAAAAAAACATTAACTGGGTCCATTAGACTCATTAGGTGTAAAAATAAATATTTATAACATTAAAATTAAATATTTATAGGGAGAAGATCCTAAAACTGGACTGCTAAGTGGTGCAATGGATAGCACTGCTGCCTTGCAGAAAGAAGGTTGCGGGTTTGATTCCCAGCCCTTCCTGCATGGCGTATGAATTACCTTAGGGTTAGAATTAGGATTCACTCTGTGATAACATAATGAG
>NW_015151461.1:218292-221682 GCF_000732505.1 Cyprinodon variegatus | reverse complement strand
GAGCAGATTAACACTGGGGGGTTAGAGGCTCCTCCCACAATGGAGCCTTTCACTGGAGATAAACCGGCGCCCTGAATGTGGCTGTTTCTAACGGTGAGTAATGGTGACTGATCTGTAATAAAATCTAAATCTTTTGATAATGGGAGGAGGAAACGAACAGGTGTTTGTTTAGCAGACTAAGCTGACAGGTGGTCTGCAGACCGGCCAGCGAGGGAAACTCCGCTCCACCAACGGATGCAAGCACCTCTCTGTGCTTCTGTTGATATAATTTAATCCCATCAACCTTTTTCCCTCTCCAGGGTTTGGAGGCATCTTATCTTCCTCGGAGATGATTCACCACTGATGCAGGAAGGTCTGGTTATCAGCCCAGTTTGGGAACTGGTTGTTGTGTTTAGAGAACTGTGTGAGCGTCAGGATTCATGTCAGGGTTGTGCGACTTCCTGTTAATAACACACCACAATATTTGGTCATCTGGAGAAACTCCAGAGCTCCTCCCATTATCCGGCCTGCTCCTATGGCCCGGTGCTTTCCACCACCAAAGTCACTGACCCCCCCCCCACATGACAGATGTTGTTTAGCAGCTGAGCCCCTCCCAGCTTCCACCTGCTGTTGTCCTGGTGCGCAGTGACGCAGGTCTTGCACAACATTTTCCTCGATTATGACTGCTGTGACATCACAGGCTTATCTCCGTGCTCTCCATCACCACCCCCCCCCCACCCGACCCTGACGTAGGACACCAACGATCTCAATGTTGTGTGTAAACATTGAAAATATATCAAAAAACAGCGCCTCGGGGTCCCACTGCATCCACAGACGCACCTGCAGCGCGTGACGTCATGGATGCTGTGTGTGTGTGTGTGTGTGTGTGTGTGTGTGTGTGGGTGTGTGGGTGGGTGTGGCTGTGGGATGTTTTCATAATCAGCCAGCAGCACATCTTGGTCAGAAGGTAAACTTTCCACTGTGTTGGAGAAACTGGTCTCCCCTTCATACTTAGTGATCCGGTAAAGGCAGACGGAACTGATCCGAGGATCCAGTCGTTCCTGGTTCCCTCCTGCCGGCTCATGCGAAGGTTTCTTTAGGATATCCCACTCTAATAATCACGTATCTTGTGCAAATGAGAGATCTATAGATGTTTTTTTTTTTTATTATTTGTTGTAAGGGGCCTTTAGACAGTGGCGGCTGGCCAACAGAGGGCGCTAGGGCGCCGCCTTACTCACCCAGCCACCGCGATTAAAAATTTAAATATTTCAAAATATATTCATATATTTTTTTATTTATTTCCATAAATCTTCCTCCATAGGTTAATAGTTCTCCATGCTCAGCAGCTCCTCTTCAATGCTAAGATAGCAGCATCCTGGGGAGCAGCTCTCCTGCACCCAGAGCTGAAAGCAGCTTTATTTACACCCCACCTCCCTCCACAGCGCTGACCTCACAGTCGGCTGTTAGAAAGTGCAGCTGATTGAACGGTTTATAGAATTATTTAGCTCCAAGGCTAGGCTAACTGCATGCAGCGAGGCTAAGGCTTTATCCTGCTTTTCCTGCCTCCTTTTCCAAAGGTCAGGATCTGAGCCAGCATGGATAGAGACAGCTAGAACTGATTTAAAGAACTTTACAGAACATTTTAGAATGTTGTTCTTTGTTGTTGGCATTCATATAAATATACTGCTGTGATAACTTAGTATACATGTGATTGGTTTTTGGTATAGATCTATTTTGAAGTTATAGCGCCCCCTGGAGAACAATCTTCCAGCCGCCACTGGGTTTAGGTAAGCAAACAATGACAAACATAAAAGAAGAGATGGCAGAAGTAGATCTCATTTAGGTAGTGTTGTGTGCGGGGGGGGGGGGTTGGCGTCCGTAAGTCAGGATGCTTTCTGCTGAGCAGCTGAACATCGTCTCTGTTCCAGCCTTCATAGGATCATCTCCTTCATTCCAGGCGGACCTATTGCTGTGATATAGACTTTGTGCTGCAGGAATTCATGGTTTGATCAATTACAGGGAATAGTCCAGTTCTGAAACAACAAAGCCCCCCAGACCATCACTCTACCACCACCTTGTCTGACAGCCAGCATTAAGTTGTTTCTCAGAACGGCTCTTTTATTTCATTATAGATATAATGAAATGCAAACTATCTTCTCATTTTTAAGCTCTTTATTCTAAGAACGTTTGAGTATCAATAGGATGTTTTGGCAGTAGGAGTTGTTTTCTGGTGTTGCTCATGTTGTCCAGGCAATCTTCTCCTGAACTTAGAAGGACAGTTTTGGGTCCAGATCAGACAGAAGCATCACAGGAAGTGATAAATAGATTACTGCCAGAATTAGATCAATAGCAGAGTCCATTGGAAAGTCTTCCACGCATCCAAGACCAGGTAACAGGAGCAGCAGAGACTCCCAGACTTCCCTCTCCCCAGACTCCTCCTCCAGCTTCACAGAGGGAAGCCTGAGGCGCTCCAGGCCAGCAGAGAGACATAGTCCCTCCTTGGTGTCCTGGGACATCCCCTTGTCCTCCTCCTGGTGGAACGTGCCTGGAATCCAGGAGCGTCCTTCTGTTGCTGGTGAAGAAGGGGAAGGACGATATAGTAAAGGAATCTCCCACATATTTTTAATTTGTTAAACTCTTTAGGTTCGAAGGAGTATCAGTATCCAACAAACAAGATGACAAAATGTTCTTGTGGCCGTCCAGGAATCTCCCTGTTCCTCCAGTCAACGGGAGGACAGTGTTTCTCACAGAGCAACGGCTAACTAGGGAAATCTCTCACTAAAAATGGAAGGTGTTTGTAATGGTTCCCACCCAGTTACACATTTATGGCTTCAGTCTCAGTCCATTTGGAGTTAAGGGTTTACCTACCAAGGGTTAAACCTTCATTGCTGGAGGGGTCTGGGAGCAGGTTTATTCCCTTGCACTCAATAAAGCCCTCATCAATAATTATTATTGAAGCCCTAGAGGCAATGAAACAGAACCATGATGCGTCAGAACCTGGACCTGCTCAGCTTGTACAGTAGTGACCATTCCAAATTTCCCCACTTTCCTTGGCTTGTCATTGGCTGTCCTTGGCTGGTCATTGGGTGGTCTTTGGCATGTCCTTGGCTGGTCCTTGGCTGGTCATTGGTTGGTCTTTGGCTAGTCCTTGGCTGGTCATTGGCTGTCCTTGGCTGGTCATTGGGTGGTCTTTGGCTGGTCCTTGGCAGGTCATTGGCTGGTCATTGGCTGTCCTTGGCTGGTCATTGGGTGGTCTTTGGCTGGTCTTGGCTGGCCCTTGGCTGTCCTTGGCTGGCCCTTGGCTGGTCCTTGGCTGGTCATTGGGTGGTCTTTGGGTGGTCATTGGCAGGTCATTGGCTGTCCTTGGCTGGCCCTTGGCTGGTCCTTGGCTGGCCCTTGGCTGGTCATTGG
>NW_015151461.1:215103-217189 GCF_000732505.1 Cyprinodon variegatus | reverse complement strand
TGGCTGGTCCTTGGCTGGCCCTTGGCTGGTCATTGGCAGGGCATTGGCTGTCCTTGGCTGGCCCTTGGCTGGTCCTTGGCTGGCCCTTGGCTGGTCATTGGGTGGTCATTGGCAGGTCATTGGCTGTCCTTGGATGGTCCTTGGCTGGCCCCCTTCAATTCCTTTTTAAACATCAATCTTTGTACTAAAATATTCTTTCTGTCTTGATTTGTGGACATTAAGTTCTAAAGAGAAGCGCCATCTCCTGGTCAGACCCTGTAATTCAGTGAGAGGGTGGAGTAAGAGAAAATAATATGCATGCCCAGGAGGAGGCCAGTGGCTAGAAGTTGGAGGGGATTCTGCTTGGAGCTGCAGGGAAGTGGGCTGCCATTTGGCTGGTGTTTGAGTGGGAAGGACCATTTAGAAGGGCTGCTACTGTAGGAGTAACACTGGAAGATAAGAATCTTATTCACTAAGCCTGGTCTGAGTTTTTGAGTGGGAGGACTTTTTTATTTAGTTTTTTCTTTCGAGGTTGTTGTATATGAGCGTATGTATCATATGTATGGGGAGAAGCACTTTAAATAATTTCTACACACTTTTTTATTGAAGGATTTGTCAGGACAGGAAGCTATCCTGAGTGATCGGCAGCCCAACACTCAAAGGCGGGGCTTAAAGTTCTGGCACTGTGCCGGATTTCCGGCTCGAAGTTTGAGAAGTCTTGTAAAAGTCGCTGTAACGGATGTAACGGCACTGGGCATGGATGGAAGAACTTTCCCATTATGCTGAGTCTCAAACGGAGTGGGTCAGGCAGGCTGCTGGTTCTATAGATCACCGCTGTGGAAACTGATCCACCTATGAGAAAGTTTCACATTATGAATCAGACCGCGGTCACGTAGCTGCGGTCCGTCCCACTGCGTGGTTACCGGGACAACACAGCAAATTAATGGTGCATTCAGAGTGAATGGATTCTGGGCCTCAAAAATCCAAAGCTTGGTCGCTGGGTCAAAGGTCGCTGAGATGCTTTGTAGTTCTGGATGCTGGACCCTCTGGCTGCTGACATTACAGTCCACAGAGCAGCTTGACTTTTACTGCTATGAGATGGAAGAAATAAGTTAAACACATTTTGGAGCAGAAAGTCCACCGTTCCAGATGAGCCGCCATAACAGGTCTGAGTTTATGTCCTGCAGAACGAGACGATGATCAGGAGATTAGAACCATGTGGAAGAAAGTGGACAAACTTTTCAGAGGTTGTGGGATTCCAGCCTCCTCTTCCTCATGTGGATGTTCTCCTTGGCGAGGCTCTTATTCCCACGGCTGGTTGGAGGTCGCCAGGGGAAAAATAACGTGCAAACCGCATGAAAAAACAGAACTCAGGTCCTTCATGCCGCTGCACCGTGCAGCGTCATCCTGGAAACGGCGAAACCCAAACGCCGTCTGCTTCCACAGATATTATGTTTCACTGCTGAAAATTCAACCAAGTGTCTGAAAGCGTGAATCTAGCATCAGACACTGAGCTGCTGATAATCCTCCTTACCTCTGCGGTTAATTGGTTTAATAAGAGCTGAGCTGTAGTTCCCCTGGCTAGCATAGGTTAATGGACCTGTTGTCAGACTGGGTGATGCACAGAGACCCATCTGTTCCTCTCCTGTAAATGATCATGGGGCATCCGGAGCATCTAAATATAGAAAAGACAAATTCAATTCCAGTGACTCAGACGCCTGATGACTGGGAGCAGCCAGTTATTCCTCCTCAGTGCCCCGCGTCCTGCGCTCCGCGCTCAGCCTCTCAGCGCATGCCAGCCCGGCTCAGGCCGGATCCACAGTCACTTGTTCCACTCTGTGGCTGAGGAAGTTTGCTGGGTGGAAGTGGAGAGGGAGGGGCGGAGGAAGGGAGGGGGGGGGCTAAATCCGCTGATTGAGGAGCAGCTCTGTCCGATCCAGGAGGAAGTGTGACTCAGTGCTTTACGTTTTTCTAAAGCTGATTCAGCGAAGCTCAGGAAGTGAGAAACGGTTTACTGCTGAGAAAACAGGCCCCGCCCACTGGACAGCAGGCCCAAGAAACGAAAGGAAAACCTGGGATAGCTCCAGAGAGGGGGGGGGCCTCAGGT
>NW_015151461.1:210752-212723 GCF_000732505.1 Cyprinodon variegatus | reverse complement strand
TCCTCAGGTCCTCCTCAGGTCCTCCTCAGGTCCTCCTCAGGTCCTCTTCAGGTCCTCCTTAGGTCCTCCTGTTCTCCCCATCCCTCTGATTTACCCCACTGTTCCAATAACCCCCCAAAAACAATACGCTAAGCAGGATCTGAAATTAACTCTTTAACTCACCGGCCGAAAAAAAAAAATCCACTCAGATATTTTTAAGGAACATATATTTCATGGTTTTGGTTCTGTTTTAGTTTTATCTTCTAGGTTTCATTGATTTTATTTTCATTTTGTGATATTCTAGTTATATTTGATTGTATTTGAGTTCTTAGGTATTTCTTGTTCGCTCTCTGCTGCCCTCTAGTGTCAGTCTCCTCCTCGCTCCCTTCTAGTCTCCTCTGTCCACGCCTGCTCCCAGTCTGCTGATTAGCCTGCTCTTTGTTTCTCTCTAACATATATCCACCTCCTGCTCAGTCACTGTATGCAGCAATACTTTAAAACCCACTACTTGTTTATGTCTACAGCTCCCTATTATACTCAAAGATTTGTGTTTCTGAGCAATAAAATAACTAGATTGGCGATGGACTGGTGACCAATCCAGGGTGGACCCCGCCTCTCACCCATTGACAGCTGAAGATGGGCACCAGCACCCCTTGCTACCCCAACTGGGATTAAGCGTGTCAGTAGATGGATGGATGACAAGATTGCTGCTTTGACCATATTATGCAAAAGTTTTCTTTTTTTTAAATATGTTCTGATGTTACTTCATCCAAATCAGGTTCAAAGTGGAATTTTACTTCATGTGTTTTTCAGCTATTTGAATGGATTCTGCTGTCGAAGCAACAAGTGGCCAAGATAGGTCTACGTAGAGCTGACTCCGCCTCTCCAGGAAGCACCTACCCTGACTGTGCTGCACCTGCCCAGTAAACTCTGTTCAGGGAGCACTGATGGAGGCACAGCACCATCATTTCTGCTCAAAGTAGAGACCGAGTAGCTCTTTGAACAGCTAAACTGCACAGGGACAGTCACAGCAACTGTTAGCTAATCTTTGCCAGTGAGCGCTGTAGACTTAGTTCAGCCCTCCAAAAGAGGAGACTGATCACCAGAAATGGCGTGATTCTGATGCTGCAGTGGCTCTAGGACAGCGTCATGAAATGGTCTGTCATCACGGCGAGGGGTGCCGTGCCGTCACAGTGAATGCAAATGTGTTTCTTGCAGATTAGAAGTACTTTTTACACTCATATCAGCTAACCAGCAGTGCAGGTGAGATTACCTAGTCTGTCTGTACGAAGGAAGTTTGGCGGGACACCGCAGCAGTCTCTGCATTTCGCGCACACGTCAAACAGGAAAGCCAGGCGTCCTGGTGAGTTTCAAGATAAAATCGACCCGCCAACCACACGAATATGTTAAGTGAAAACAAGAAGGTAAAACAGAAACAGGGTGGTGATGGTGACATGAAGCCTCATTGAACTGTTTTGGTGAATTGCTTCAACGATCCCATAGTTCATGAAGCTCCATGGGAACATGTCACCACCTACTGGTGGAGTGCAGAACTACAGTTAGTAATATAATCTGTGATTTTTTGCAAATATTCTTTCTTGTTTTTTCAAATTTTAAGGTCCTTTGAAATTGTTAATTATTGGTGTGTATAATAAAATCTTTTGTAAGTTTTTTTGTGTGTAAAAACAGAACAATCAGTTAAGGTTCACTGTTTTTCTGCCATTTTTGTGAAATAAGCTCAAGCAGGCAGCGAAAGTGTTTGTGCAAAGTGGGCAATGATGAGCAAAAGGAAAGGTTTTAGTCATTTTCATTAAACATTATAGTTGTTCCAGAGTTTTTGATTTTAATCGGGTTGGAATTTATGTGTCTTCTGATCAAACCAACCGATCTAGTTTGGCAGTTTTTACCCAATCTATATTCGTACTAGAGCAAACCAATACAAATTTGTCACATTAGCCAAAATACTTATAAAGTATCACAGCTTTCAGAAGT
>NW_015151461.1:207636-209007 GCF_000732505.1 Cyprinodon variegatus | reverse complement strand
GAAGTAGCAAATGTGTGTAATTTTGACACCACTGGTTCCCAGTCTCTCTCTCTTCTTCTACTCTCACACACATGTCACACTGCGTCTGCCCTATCTTACACAAAACCCGGCTGCATTGTGAGGGTTGTTGCTAGGAGACCAATTCCAAACCTCTTGAAACAGAGGGAGTTACTCCTCATTTCCAAGCCGGTATGTCGGCAGAGAAAAGAGGGGATAGGAGAGGGAGAAAAGGGACAGGGTGAGGAAGAGGGGGCTCATGGGGGAGATCTTCCACGCACAAAAGCTTTCACTCTCAGCAGGAACGAGTTCACCGCCTCATCAGTCTGTTGCTCCAACTGAAAAAGAAAAGGAGAGACTGACTGTACTCACACTGCATATCATGGTTCTTTAGTGCTGCTCCTCACATTATCAGCACTGAGCAGTGCTACTCTTCGCCACTAGAGGGTGCTGCTGCTGGTGAAATGCTTCACGTTCATTTCCAGTTTCTACGGCTGAGCTACGTTCTGGTGCTGTTCAGGCCTTTGAACGAAGTTCTTTTTCTGAAATACCTCTGAGTAACTCTACCTGCCAGAAACACTTTAAAACAGCTTCTACTGCTGCACTTTACTTCTGAGCACACAGCTTTTATTTCTGGTAGTAATGGGTAGCTAGCCTAGGCTAGCGCTAGCCTAGCATCACTGTCACTGATCCGTCCTGCGCATGCGCGAACAGAATAACTTCCACTCAGGCAATACTTCTTTATTCTTTCTTTTATTCTTTCTGTTGTCTTTTTCCAGCGGGGGGTTCCTTTTGAATATTTTTGTATTTGCGTAAATATTGCATATTCTAAAAAAGGAAAAAAGCAAAACACTTAAAGTCGTAAGGAAATCATATTTAAATTGCAAATCATTCTGGCTTAAGGGTCTGGCTCCGGGACCCAGAGCTGCAGGCTGTGGCAGTGGGGCTGGAACTCAGAAGCTCTGGGATCCAAGTGCAATGCCCTATCCACTAGGCCACCACTCCCGCTTTGGAGGCGAGGTGGTCAGAGTTAGAATCCTGGCTTTGAGATACTGAACATCCAGGAGTTAAATTAGGGCCTATTGTTAAAGGCCCGAAGCCACCAAGACCAGGAACACCCTTATGTAGCTGTCCTCCAGCAGTGCCTGAGCAGCCAGGCGATTGGGTAACGGTACGCAGAAAGCGTAGCCGTGGATCTCTGCCCACTGGTCACCACCAACCCCTCCATGTTTCTAACCGGTTTTCCCCACTCAGTGACACACCCACTGAGAAGCCCACTCTGGTGATTAAGAGAAGAAAGAAATTCTATTCAGTTTATTTCTATAGCTCCAATTCACATCATGTCATCTCAGGTCACTTTCCAGTTCAACCAGA
>NW_015151461.1:203103-205130 GCF_000732505.1 Cyprinodon variegatus | reverse complement strand
TCTCTTTTGCCCCAAGAACAAATGCACTTATTTAGAGAAAACATGACTTATCTAGATTTTTATTTTTTCCAGTGTGGAAATGCTCCCAGTGCCCTAACTGGGAATACTAAACCTGCAAACAATGACAGCGATTTAGACTCATGGTTCAGAATAAAAGGTGGCTCCCCTCCAACCACCAGTGGTTCGGTCCTTCTTATGCCACTAATCAGAGAAATTACAGCCTGGTCCATCTGCAGCAGAGGAGCAGGAAATATTCAACCAGAACCAACAGAGCAGCACTTCCAGCCTCCTGTCATGTCCTTTTATCACCATCATGCTTCACACCTGTGGCGGATGCACATGTGGGCGCGGGGAAGATTGCACCCCCCCCTTTTGGAGCCAAGCTAACATTTTGCTGCCCAAAATCTTAAGCCTACTTCATTGTGTTAACATTAACAGCCAGAACCAAACATTAACAGAACGCCGCGCAGCAGTGGAGACTACATCGTTTAAATTGCTTACAGCTCAGGTTCTAAAGACGGCGTCTTCCAAGGCCGCGAACTATCCACACTGGATCCTTCAGGTTCCTTAAAATAAGGAGACCAGAGGAGTTCAGCTGTGGATTCAAACAGGTCCAGCCTTCTGTGTCTTTCACCGTCTGTACGCTCTGTTGCCTAGCAACCGTGATAATTGACACACAAAGCAGGAAAAGAAGAAATACTGAAATGTTCACAACTGTTTCTTTTTATTAATTTTTTTCTTAATTGTAAATCGAACAAAGATTACAGTCATGAGAATCCAGAGTGGAATAAAGGAGCACGAACAGATAAAAGCAAATGTAAGAAAGATAGAAGTAAACCTAAAAAATGTCAATATTTAAGAACAACAAATACTTAGTTAAGCAAATTGTAAAAAAAAGTAATAAAAACAAAAGAAAAAAAAGAAAATATTAATTAATAGTCAATTATACAATCAAATAAAGATCCAAGCATTAACGAGGAACAATCAGTAGAATGAAAAAGATAAAGAATATAAGATATAAGGTGGAATTAAGAATAACAATCAGACAGAAAAGCATTGAGTCTGTTAGCATTGGTGGGACGACAAAATAAATAACTTTATTTCATTTTTAAATGCTATGATTGTGTTATGATGTAGGGAGAAATTTATGTTTGAAAAATTTTACCATAATAATTAATAGTTAATTAATATTTAATATAAATCATATCTTGGGCAATGATATCAAATTTCATTCTAGAGGAAGAGAGAAAATTAATGTTTAAGGATTTAGAGAATAACCAGTTATGAACTAATAAAAATGTTTAGGTTTGACCACAATTAGAAATAAAATATTCACTTCATTCCTTTTCTTTATCTCCAGTGAATCTAAATGTGGAGAATATGACCTGGTTGGAAGGATAAATGTCCTTTAAAGTTATTAAATGAATCTCTTTATATTTAGACGAAATAGAAAATTTAAGATCTTTGGTTCTAAATGAACAGATATAAGTTGTTCAGTATTCTTTTAATAGGAAAAGTCTTTTAATTGCTGCGATGGACCAGCGACCTGTCCAGGATGGACCCCTCCTCTCTGTCCAGGGTGATATTTATTGACACTTTTCTTAAAAGATGTTTTTGCATTTCTCATTGATTCCTTCAAATTGATTCCTTCAATAAATATATTTTTAAGTTTAGGAGCTGGAATATAACTAAGGCAACCTTCTACTAAGCTGATCAATGTTTTTAAGATATAATTTATAATTTGTCCATATTCCTGGGATGAGAATTAGTCATTATATTTATTATTTAAGTAGATCCATCGGTCGATTACGCTGTGATGTAATCGCTAACGTTAGCCCGTCTATAGCAGCCCTCTCTCTGCAAAATGTTCATCTGATTTGCGTTTATCTGACTGTGTTCATTATTATTCCCCCAATAAATGAGAAACTGGCCCTTTGGACCAGTGAGGTGGTGTTTCCAGTCCAGGTGAGGGTGTCTGTGATGAATGTGGTGCTGCTGACCACCTCTACAGCTGAGCTGTTGATGAG
>NW_015151461.1:200611-202971 GCF_000732505.1 Cyprinodon variegatus | reverse complement strand
TCATAACTTCCACCCTAACTATCAGATTACTTTAGAAAAACGCCTCTTAGTGAAATAAAACGCCGCCCAGCGTGCACAGACGTCTCCTTAAAGAGTAGAGAAAGCATGTTCTAGTCATTTAGCTTCATGTTGTCTTGACATTACCCTTAGGTGCGCAGCCCCCTTTGAAAAGTCCTGGATCCGCCCCCCCCCATCCTTTCAGCTGCTTCATGTATTTTTGTCTGTTAAAATATTTCGCAGTGATCTAAACCGACGTAACTCCTCCTCCACCGCGCGGCGCCTGCGCCATCTTTGTTCTTAGTCACCACTGTCGGGTAGCGACAGCCTATGGCGACATCGGGCCGCTGTGACAGCAAATCCCATCCCACACACCTTTTCTCTTCCGACCCTCGGCCATTTTCAAAGAACGGCGGTGAGAAAGGTGAGCTTCAATGATTGTCTGAAACCGTAGTTCACCACAGATATACGCCTCAAAGTACGCAGAAAAAGATAGCTAACAGGTTAGCACGTAGGACGGCCTAACGTAAACACATCTCTAGAATGATTGACGGTTAGGAGAGCCACTGATTGAGAAGATCCACCCAGAAATAAAAGAACCTCCTCTCGACCTTTAAGTCTTGGTTTTGAGTAAAATATGTGTTTGTAAAATTTATAAGCAGAACAAAGCTACATATTTTGGCTGATAAGAGAAACTTGGTAGTAAAATGTATTTGAGTTTGTTTGTAAAATCAAGTGGGCTGCTCAGTGGTGCAGTGGGTAGCACTGCTGCTTGCATTAAGAAGGTTCTGGGTTCGATTCCCGGCCCGGGGTCTTTCTGCATGGATTCCGCATGTTCTCCCTGAGCATGCATGGGTTCTCTCCAGGTACTCTGGCTTCCTCCCACAGTCCAAAAACCTGACTGTTAGGTTAATCAGCCCCTCTAAATTCTCCTTAGATGTTAATGTGTGGTTGGAACGGGTTGAATGTTGGCGACTCACTTTGCCTGTAGGTGCATCTCCACAGGTCAAGGAGGCAGGAACTCTCTGAAAAAAAACCATCTAGAAATGTCTTAAATTAAGTGTATTTACCCTTAATTTAAGTCGGTAAATGAGATGATTTGCCAATGGAATGAGTATTTTTACTCTTAAAATAAGATATGTAGATAAAATGCACTCGAAATAAGACAATTGTGTTTTCTTATTTTAAGTGTAAATTGTTTTGTTCCATTGGCATTATTTCTCTTTTACCTCAGTTCAAGAACCAATGCACTTATTTTAAGAAAAATGACTTATCTAGATTTTGATTTTTTCCAGTGCTGCAAAAACTGTTAATCCAAATAAGTCCTTTTTCTTAGAATAAATGCCTTTTTTCATGAATTGAGGAGGACAGTGAGACACTTTGGCAACTGAATAAGATAATTTACCTTTAAAATAAGAGAAACTGTAGTTTCTAATTGAAGCGCATCTTATCTGATGATCTTATTTAAGGGTAAAAATGTTCCTTCCATTCCCAGATCATCTTATTTTCCTCTGTTTTTACTCATTTTCCGAATGTTGTTGCAGTTTGTGTTTGGAAGCTCTCACACACGGCTGAGCCTGACTCACCAGGGCTGGTATGTGGTGAAGGAGCAGCTAACATGCTGCTATCCGCCTTACTCACCGCCGCTCTGACATCCTGGCGTTCCAACAAACGTGAGGCCTGGCAGCGAGTCTAAAGCCAACATGGCGCTCCAGTAATTACTGCTCCCTGTGGGCTTTAATCCTGGTGTCTCCTTACAGGTGATCTTTAGTCATCGGCTCTGGCTCCAGTTGATTTTATGTAACTCTCCTGATTCAGCGTGTGTCATAAAGGATCAAAGTCGTCCGCCCTCGGCCCCGTAGCGGTTTTCTCTGCGTCTACGGAAGACACTCATTTAGACACAGATGTGCTGTTTTTATCCATGGTAGACTTTGACATCTCCATTTCCTCTGTAGGTTAAGAAATCTGCTGTGGGATGCAATCATTACATGAAACACATTGTTTATGATGATTTGTGTAATTTAGGAATAAAAAGCATGTTGGTTTGTAGGTTGCTGCGTTGCCATGTGCTGTTAAACATCTGGACAGTAATTTATTTGCAGTTTTAATCCCCTTTATGCGCCCTTGATGCTGAGGAGAACATTTGCTTTGAATATTTGCACAGTTTCCTGCTTTGGGAGTATTTTTATATTTATGGCAATAATATTTATTTATAGGTTTTCATTTTGTTCTTTTTACATATTTTCTTTAAATCATAACTGCACAGTAATATTCTTTCAGCTCGTTTTTCTTCTGCACATCAAACTCTGTTTTCTCTTCCCATTATTTAGCTTTTTATGTAAATTTTTTTTATCACATTTTCC
>NW_015151461.1:197118-198773 GCF_000732505.1 Cyprinodon variegatus | reverse complement strand
ACCCAGGCTACATCAGGACTGTTCCAGTACTACAATCACTAAAGACAATATTGTTTGACTCTAACTTTATTTCATTTTAATGTCAGAGAGTTTGAAGTCTGCTCAGGTCATTTTAGTGGTTTTATATCATGAAATCAGAAACCTTCCTGTGAGTCCAGCTCCTGCAGAGCGTGAGAATGGCGCCATATATTTCCTGATGGGGAAAGTCCTGCTGCAGAGGTCAGTGTGCGACACTCAGATGACTTATTACAGCAGTGATGCAAACAGACTGCGTGTGTTTCTGCTCCTGGTGACATCACCAATGCCGCCCTCAGACGGCAGCACCTTCACCTCCTACCCTGCCCTCCTTGGGAGTGTTTTTGGGTGCGATTAGAGGGAGATAATTCGCCCCGTCGGCCATTTTTCACTGCTTCCTGCCATCATCACTCTTTCTCAGAGGTTTCTGCTGTTTTGCATGCATGTTGTTTTGCACTCTGCACGCACGTCATAAACAGCTTATCAAAGCAACAATAAACCGCCCACACAGCCCTCCCATTACAGCCCATTAGAACCATTTGCATTGTTGGGATTCTCCCTGTGATGGATTGGTGCTGCTCATGTAATCTAGCGTTAGCGTAGATGAACCTTTGGGCTCGGTGGGGAGATTCAGCCCTGAATGTACGATCAACGCCAGCCTGGCTAATCGATGTCATGGAGGTGTCGCCATTAATGCACATCCATTACAGCTCTGCTTATTCTATCGCTGTAAAGCCATTTATTTATGAGGTCATCCGTAGCAAACCGTGCGCTTGTTCCGTCGGATTCAGGACCGCCTTTTCCTTTCCAACAGACGGGTTCCTTTCAATGAGCTATTGAATCTATGTTAAGTCTTAGGCCTACTTAGCAAGCTTTTATGCAAACCTTTTACACGAGTGAACACATGAAAGCAGCGTCGCTCACATCATCTGCCATTTGTTCAGGGGTTTTTTTTGGCCATCATTTAAAGTCTCGTAGATGATGGATTGCTTCACCTTTTCCATCATCATATAATACCTACAATTCTTTACCTGCACACCTTTTCACGCCGGTTGTTCAATTTAAACGTTGAACTTTCATTAGAAAGCCGCATCAAAAGAAAAACTCATCATTTCTCTTCAGGAGCTGGAAGAACACTTTAGCTGGTTCATGACCATTTCTTTCTGCAAATAATTATCTATCCGAATTATATGGAGCATAATTCATGTAATATTAGAGGTACACTTTTCCTCAGCATCTTTAGGCAAAATTAGAAAGATGAGTAAAGCGGCTAGAAATAAATTTTGTTTAATTCAATTCAGTTTATTTCTATAGCTCCAATTCACATCATGTCATCTTCATTCAAAGTTTTCTATCTAAGGAAAACGTTGTGATGCATGAGTTGCAATCAGGTAGGGTGTGAATTCTTCCTCATGTCAGCTACTATTAGTGATGTTTCATTCCATCTGGAGAAGAAATGCATCCTAACAGGACGCAGAAACAGCTGATTGGTCATGTGATGTCAATTTTTCTATGCTTCTTATTTGAGAAATGATTTTCCATTCCTTTCATGCACAGTTACCTTTTTTCACCGAAGTGGAAAATCACCTGGAGCAAATGTTGCTCCTTTAGTTCGATGCTTTAAAATGTGCAAAAGAAAC
>NW_015151461.1:192323-196063 GCF_000732505.1 Cyprinodon variegatus | reverse complement strand
GTGAGGGATTGCTGAAGAGTCAATGAGTCGATGCAATCAGCTGGTTTTCCTTAGATAGAAAACTTTGAATCAATCTGACTGGATGATCTGGATCTATAAAGTGACCTGAGATGACATGATGTGAATTGGAGCTATAGAAATACACTGAATAGAATTTCTTCTCTTAATCACATGTTTATGTTAGTCTCATTATCTGACTGTACGTAACATCACTGCGTTACATCTGCAGGCAAATGATCATCAGGAGAATGATGCAGCAACCAGAGAGCCTAGAAACGTGAGAGCAGAAGCTGAGGTCAGAAAGCGTCTCTCTGCAGGTTTCCACACGCCGAGAGCTGCAGCTGCTGTTCTGTTGGAACGAGGCGGTTTGGCGACTCTTGGAATTGATGCCAATAAGAGGCAGCAGTGATGTTGTTGGTAATATTCCCAGAATAAAGGCAGGATGGTTTAAAACCGGTAAGCTTCAATAAAAAAGAGTTTTAATCATTGTTTGTTGGTCAGAAACACCTTTAAAATAAGACGTAAAGCAGGTCTGCTTGTTCTGCAACATTAGCAGCTTGGAGCCGTTTCTGCCTTCGCTCCAGTGAAGCAGTTTGTTTTATACCAAACAGAATAGATTTTTAAATTGAAGAACAATTTCTGTTTATGTTTTTAGGTTTATAAATTTCCTTTGAGTGGACGTGATAAAACGCTTTTAGTTTGTTTCTCTGTGGAAATTCATGAAAACACTAAATGACCCTTATTTTTAAAATGTTGCTCAGTTCTTTTGCATTTTTGACCAAAAGGATCCGGAGGGGGCCAGCTCTAAAGCAGTGGTGGAGCCAGTGGGGGAGTCAGGGTGCCCCACCCCAGAAGAACCCTTGCCAACTGTTGCCAATGAAACAACCTATTCTCATTATGAGTTCGTATGAAATCGTACGAGAAGTTATGCACCGTAATTTCGTACATTTTTTTCGTCGTATGCACATGTGCATCTGACGCACCATTCACGAATCTAGAATATAAATTACAATTAGCCCTAACCCTAAGATATAAAACAGCAAGCAACGTAGTTAGAGACATGAAGAAGTGATGATTGCACTGTTTTTCCCAGTTTTACGTCCGTCCGCGGATCTGCTTTTTTTTTCTGTCTGCCAGCGCACTGATGTGGTTTTTTGAGGAAAAACATCCAAAACGTACGAAATAGTGTGCATAACTTTTCGTACGATTTCATACGAATTGATAATGAGAATATGCTGAATGAAAACATTACACTGTTTGAATTCTACGAACATTTGCAAAGAGAACAGTCAAATTTCCCAGGTGAATTGAATGCATCCTCACGCAGCACTTTTCATTGGTTAAGCTGACATGTCTGAGAGTTCTCCAGCGACACACGGGATCTGCTGCGTCTGTATCTGATGCGATCCAAGGAGCTCATCCAGTACCTGCTTAGTTCTACTTTTGCTGTATACCTAATTTATAACACATTATACAGTACATAATTGCATCAATTTTGAAAATAAAAGCTTTATTTTAATCAATATACATTTTGTGGAGAATGATTATTGATTATAGTATAATTGAACCATTTATATATTGACCCTCTCCCCCAAATAATAGCCTGCCACCCTTATTTTAAAAGTCTAGCTCCGCAGCAGCAGGATCCAGATATTAGACCGAGCCGACCCTACAGCTCCCAACAGCAGCTTTCTGTGGGATTTTCATGCCTCTAAATGTGTTTCTAATAAAATCCATCCATTCATACCTGCTTGTCCTTTTGGGGCACAAGGAAGTGACGGCTGTGACCGAGGGGGAGGGACTTCCTGCACAGCTGCTTTGGAGAATTAATTTTTCTTTTCAATAAACCACTTTGTAAAAATGTGACTTTTCTGTGTGCTTTTTTTTTTTTCAGTCAGTGTGGTTCTGCTAAAAATGCGGCCCTTCACCTTCCAGGATGTTTTTATTTTTGTAATCCCATCAGCATAGAGCTGTGGCTGCAGACAGAAAATGTTTCTAACCAGTTTGTGTCGATCCGTCACAGACAGAGGTTTAAAATGATGTAGCTTTTAGATTTAGACATATGTTGGAGTTATTGTAGCTTTCCTGCATGTTCTGCATGATCTAAAGTAATGACCAGAGTTTATGGCACCATGCAGACTGCAGCAGCACTTCAATGACTGGGAGGCAAACCACACCGATCCATCTTACTATCACTCTTGACCTTTGACCCACAGGAAGCAGTCCAGCTTTTTCCTGGCCTCGCACTCAGAGGAAGTGACCCTCATCCCGGTTCTGTGCAGCTGTGCGTGATGAAGGTGAAGGCTGAAGAAGCGTGGAGGACCGAGCAAATGTTTCTGATCATGCAGAGCCTCGGCTCTCATTAACCCTCCGTAATGTTGCACCGTTAAACCTATGGAGTCTTTGTGCAATAAAAAAAACACTTCTCCATTCACTGGTTAGTGAAAACAACTGCTTAATTTATGGATGTGGATTTGCGCTGCATATGGTTTGTTGGTGTGTGACCTTCAGAGCTGCACAAGCAGGTAGGAATGCAGAGTGTCTTCTGCAGGCATTGTTTGAAATTCTGCAATAATCCCAGGTGTGTGTGTGGAAGACAACGCTGCGCCGCTAATAAGGACTCGGTCTGACAGCAGGCTGACAGACAACAAGCCAGCTTTGTGCTGAGCTCCTAGAATATTCCTGGCATCTCTTGGAAAGGGTTAACTCCTGGGACACAGAGGCAACTGTGAATCAATTTAGATTCTGCACATTCTGAGGTTTCTCTCCTGCTCCTTAAATAACTAGTCACACAAAGGACACCAAGAGTCATTCAGCGAGTTTAATTTGAAAATATTTTCTCTTTATTGAATTGTCAGGGTTGGACAGAGTGAAGCACGTCTACAAGGAGCAGCGCTGCAGAGAAACTGTGTGTCACAGTGAAATGCTTCCAGTAACGAGACGCATTCTGAAATCGATTACTTGAGTAAATATAAAACACTGTTTTAAAGAGAGGGTTTCATTTAATGAAGGAATAAAATGATTATCCAAACCAACCTAGGAGGCAGTTAGTCCTCAGATCTGGAACCTTTGCAATAAAAATCACTCTTTATTATATTTGCCACTGAGTGATGATCTATGGATCATTGTCTTCATGCTGGCTGGACTTTGTCCTTCAGGATGTTCAGGTTCTAAAGGGGAAAAGCAGCCCACAGTGCACACCATTCACACCAGCATGGCTGCAGGTGGCACTGGAAACCTGTGCTGGTTTCACACTGCAAAAAATGGAAATCTAAATAAGTCTTTTTTTTTCTTCAAATAAGTGCATTCGGAGATAAATGAGACTCTATTCCAAGTGCATATTATCTAATGACCTTATTTTAAGAGTAAATATACTAATTCTATTGGCAAATCATCTTATTTACCTGCTCAGATTAAGGTGAAATACACTTATTTTAATTAAAAAAAAAGTTTAAAATCAATCCTCTGGACTTTATTTCCAGGTTTGAAGACGTTTCTCTTCCATCCAGGAAGATTTTTCAGTTCAAAATGTCAGAAATAGCGTTTAGTTCCAGGTTTTATCCAGCAGCCCAACAAAGCCTGGTTTTAGTTTAGAACTAAAACGGATGAACGGGTCCCCCCCCTTTGGGCACGTTACTTTGAAAAGGAAATTAGTTATAGTAACTAGTTACTTCTCCCCAAAAAGTAACTGAGTTACTAACTAAGTTACTCCACAATAAAAGTAACTAGTTACTAGTAAA
>NW_015151461.1:183962-191138 GCF_000732505.1 Cyprinodon variegatus | reverse complement strand
GGTATCGATATCGGTTATCGGCTACATGAGTTTTAAAATATCGGCATATCGGATATCGGCCAAAATCCCAATATCGTGCGTCCCCACTTCACGCCCCTCTCAAACCACCTGTGTTCTTTGTCCTAAATGTGAACATTCTGGTCCTCCAAAGGATGTCCTTTGTCCATCAGGTGTAGATGGACAGCAGTTATCAGTCTTGGTCCAATCGTCTGTGTTTTTTTTGGAATATCTATGACCTGGATGGCTGAGAATCTTCACCAGCTTATTACAGTAATTTGAAGAAATGTTGACTTATTTTTATTTTTTTTGCAGTGTAAGGACCGCAGCTGGAAGCAGGGCTGCGTCTCTGACTGCTCCACTGATTCTAGAGATTCAGATCAGTCAGCACTGTTATCATCACTGTTTGGGTTTTTATTCCTTCAAAATGATAAAAACAGAATTTAAAAACTGCTTGTTGTTGTGAACTCCAGATGCATCATGATCTGAAACATTTCAAAGTCCAAGAAGAATAACTCTCTGGCTGTGCAGGAGATCAGTTCTTACCTTTTGGAGCAAAGACGGGACGAGTAGCAGAAGCTTGTATAGCTAGCCAGAAACCCAGCAGACAATGTAGCTGTAGAATCGAACCACACAGGAATCTACATTGTATGCCAGGTTCAGGACAAAGCAAAGGTCGGCCCAGACCGGCGGCGTCTGGGGATCCATCAACGCCATTTTTAGGACATGCATTTAACTGGAGAATAATTTGATGAACAACAATCATCCAGAAGATGGAGAGCAGGAGCAGGAGGAGACCATAACAGGAAGAAGAAGGAACTGGACAACAGCCTCTTGTGGAGCTGCCACAGAACCTCCTGTGTGTGGCTACAGGAAGGCCCCCCCCCCCGACATCCAGCTGACCGCGGGGTTGGAATGCATGGCCGGCCAATGAAGGAAGAGCCGCCATGTTGAAGCGGGACAGCGCCGTCAGAGACCCAGTAGCCAGATGTAGCTGCTGATGACTACACAGGATCTACACTGCCTACTGAGCAGCTGACGGTCACCAGAGAGCCGTGGAGAACGGAGACGCCGCCTGAGAACAGAGCAGACAGATGTGTTAGAAACTCGCACCCGGACAAGAAGACATGAGAAACATGGAGACACGAGATGAAGCAGAAAGAAGGAGAGCAGCCTGAGGGAGGGGAAGGATATGGGAGATTATCTGCTGACGAACATCTCCAAGCCTGGCATTATCAGCCGCAGATTCCTGTCATTCTTTCACATTAGCCTGAGGCAGGACAGGCAGGGGCCACGCCACGGCGGCTCCAACCCCGGGGCCCGACACAGGACGGGACTGCCGCAATAATCTGGATGCAGGTGATGCAGAGGTAGCAGAGACTGGACAGACGTTCAGTCCCTTTCTGGCTGCATACCTGAACCCCCGTGACCCCGCCCATCAAACCTCCCTCCACCAGCTGATGGTCACTTGACTCCAGTTTCTTTTCATTAACAGAAATGAGTTGCTGCCCCCCCCCTCACATTCCGCGGCGCGCAGCGCGTCTTTCTGCGTCTCTGGCAACAGAGCGGTCTCTCAGTGCTTTCAGGTTGCATCATTTGTCTTCAGTGGAAACGTGTGATAAAATGCTCGCTCTCCCACCGAGGCTTTATACCCGGAGAACTGAAGGGGTGGAAAAGGATGTGGCCTGGGGCTCCGCTCTGCGCTGGAGGGAATACTGTTTTATTCTTTACAAAAAAGATGGTGGGAAGGGAAGTGTGGGGGAAGAAAAAAAAAAGTTACCTTTCTTGGAACTGCTGTGGGTCACATGGATGTTCGGTTATATTTTCGGAACAGCCTCCCTGTAAAACAGAACAGTTAGAATTTAGCCTCCGTGATGCAGGAGCTTTGCAGCCTTCAGGTTAAATAAAGACATGTTCCGTGTTTTATTGGCAGCTCCAAAGCAGTGAACATGTGTACGTTCACAGGCCTGCAGATAAGCTAATGAAGTCTTATCTCCAGCATTTTTCCACTTTGGTGATGCTGCAGCCGCTGCAAGGCAGAGACTGGAAGCGTGGAGATAAATCCTGCTCGCCGACAAAACGCTACGAGATGCTGGCCTCATTTCACCACACAGGAGGGTAGAAAGGCTTCCTGGGTTCGGTACCTGAAGCCTTAAACTTGTTTTGTTCAGTTCTTCGCTTAGTGTAGAACAGAAAATCACTTTATTTTCTTACAATGGGGAAATTCTGGTGTTTAAAGCAGCAATAAGATAGAAGAAAAATGATGAATTCAGGAATATTAATAACATTCCTGGTGCTGATATATTCTGGCGTTGCTGTTCAGTTCAGGATCCAGAGGAGCTGATGGGTCTGATGATATGAGGTCCTGTTGTACCTTCATGTTCACCTCTCAGATTAGCTTTGAAAGCATCCGATTCTTCGGGTCGGATCCAAACACACAACGAGAAGTAAGAATAAAAAATAACGCAGGTTTCCATACGGTAGCCACCATCTGCGCCATGTGGCGCCGCGTCGCAGCGGCCGCGTCGGTCATCGACACCACTGGCAAGAGGAAACCCAACCCCCCCCATCCCAGAGTACCAATGGCACCCAGTGGAGGGCGGGGGGAGGGCCGGTTGGGGGAGAGGCCGGGTTTGTCATTCCATTCCTACTTGAGCCGTGCTCTGCTATTCCTAGAGTGTGGTTATATGGCAGTTGATGTGGGTTTCCTCCTAGTTGCCTTGAGGATGACTGCGCCTGACCACATCCACATTCACACGCACCAGCAACACGTTCACACTGTGACAACTGTGGGCACATGTGCAACACACGCACACTTTCAAGGAGGGGATAAAGGGGAACTGACTCATTACCCTGTTTTAGGGTCCCTGTAGAGGGACGGGGAGGGGGGGCCGTTCTTAAAAGTGTGGCTGGGTGTGTGTTGGATAGTGAGCTGCACCCCTGCTGAAAACGGTTTGTGTGCATGTGCTGTTTGTGGCTGAAGTATGTGTGGGTGGGTGTGTGTGGGTGGGTGTGTTGAGGATGTGAGCTGGGTGGGGATGCATTCCCTTTCTCTCCACGTCTGATCACTGCTTCGTCTCTAAAGCTGGAGCGCGGCGCTCCTTATCTGCAGTCCTTTCTTCCAGAATCTGCTGCTGGATGGCGTTTCAGGAATGACGAAAGTGGACCATGGTTTGAGTTTAGAACGTACTTCCTCTTGCCTTTCTGCGATGGCGGACGGACATGTTTGTTCGGCATCATCTTGAATAGAACTAATTGGAAAATGATCAGTTTAAAAAAGTCCAGGATGAGACAGTGTCCACTTTATGAATCAGAACAGAGATATCTCTGACCACTGGAAAAAAACTAAATCTAGATCAGTCATTTTTCTTAAAGTAAGTTCATTTGTTCTTGGATTGAGGAGGTAAAACAGACATTATGCCAATGGAACAAGACAATTTAACCTTAAAATAACAAAACACAATTGCATTGTCTAATTATCTTATTTTAAGAGTAAAAATACTCATTTACTGACTCAGATTAATGGTAAATACACTTATTTTAAGAGTTTTGTACTCTAGGTCGTTTATCCAGGACGCTTCTCACTGATCACCAGAAGCTGGGAGTACAGTCCTTCTGACCAATTAAGCAGCAATCGGCCAATCAGATGCCCCCGCTCTGACAGCGTCTGAATGGTTGCTATGTGCCCCTCTGAGTTTCCAACCAAACAGAGGGAGCTCTGGTTTCCTGGATGCAGAGATTATGCCTCAGCCTGTCCCAGAATATTTCCTTTCCAGCGGATGATCCGTCTCCACAGAGAGACGGTGAAAGTCGACATGTCAAACGCTCTCAGATGACTACCTTGGTTTATGCTTCATGGCTTTCAGTCAATTATCGTTCTGACTTCAGGCCTGAAGGGGAGCCTGCACCGCAGCCCGGTGGGGGCGTAGGAGCTCTGTGGGCTCTTCCAGGAGGCTGGACTGATGGGAAAGAGCTGGCTGAGGGACGCATGCTCTCCTAATAATAGGAGAAAAGGTGTCTTTTTGTCCAAAGTTAGGAGAAGGGACTTTGCTTTTGGGTCACATGGTTTAGAGAGAACTTGGACTCGCTCCCGGCTGTAAATCTGCACCATTAGTTTTAACAAGCAGCGACGCAAAGGCCTGAATTTAATAACGTGAGCTAAAGCCGAACCACTGATGTTTCAGATGCCTCCACCCTGAACACCAACAGCCCACGGCTGCAGAGGGAGAAGGACGGGGGAGAACTTCTCAGGTAAAACATCGGGCCTGACTCCTGAATGAATGAACCTGCTCCCGTATCTCACCGTCACACCAACCTTGTGCAATACTTCCCGTTTCTTACTGACGTCGTCCTACTTTGAATAATCAGGTGTGCTGAGTCATGGTGTTAACTGATTACCTTTGGAAAACAAAAGGAACACCTTCAGAACGCCGCTCTGTGGGCCCGGCCAATTGATTCTGGTTTTCCATGACGTGCATCCGTCTCTACTACCCTTTCCTCACGCACACACACACACGCCAGCATGTGCGTTCACTCGTACCCACACACACGCAGAAAATACTGCCACTTGTTGGAATGTAGTGTGGGGCCCAGGTAGGGGAGGTTCTGCCCATATATGAGCAAAGGAGGAAGAGGGCCAGGTGTGTGTGGTTTGAACACCGTTGGAACGGCTAATCTACAGAACACACACACACACACACACACACAGGCAGCAAAGACGCCCATTGACAAAGAGCACAGAGGAAACGCATGCAGGGAGGCTCCAGCTGGCTCCTCCTGCTGAGCAGCTTCAGCGTTCCGTTCTGACGTGAAAGTCATTCCTCTGAGCCTTAACTCTCTGATCGGCCACAGAATGACTGTTGCTGTATAAACAAAGACGAGTCATGCGAAAAGGAAAGCAGGGAAAGAGGGAATCAGTCAAGTCATAGTGAGGACTTCTTAACCCAGTTTTTCTTACGTAACTCTGCCGAGTCGGAGGAAACGAGGCTATGTCGCCATCGCTTACTGCCTGACACCATTCATGGCTTTAGACTCGTAGAGTAACTTCCCTCTGTCCACTTTCACTATGGAGTAAGACATCCCAACATGGCGGTAAACCTGATTCTGGCAGACTGGCCACAGATACTCAGTGACCCCCCCTTCCCCCGTTCACTGGTCATTTACCCACAGTGCTCATCTGTTAGCTCTGAAAGTGATCAACCAAGGTCATACAGGTAGGTTCCTCAGCGTTGGTCTGTAGAGCAGACACTGTCCATCAGATATCAACAGCATCACTGAAACGGTTGAATACTTTCGGACGATGTGACCCCTCCCACTGTGAGGAAAAACCAGTTTAAACCCGGGAACAATGAACTTCTAGTGGCAGCGGGAACAACTCACTGACGCGTATCCACCCGGCTCAAACGACTCGGCAAGCGACCCGCATTCTGATCGGCATGCTTTGGGAAGTTGACCCGCTAAATTACATGATACCATTGAACGCATCATACAGATGTCAGCACGCCGCGCCGGTCGCTTCTGATCTAACGAGCAGAATCAACTCTGCTTCCATCGGATAAACAACAGATTATAGAGAGAAACAATAGAGCACACTGACTACACCCTGCCTTCCTGACACGCTGCTCTCCATTGTTTACTTTCCTGATTTCTGTCGCACTGATGACTTCATTAACGCTAACCCAGCGTGGGGGGGGAGACCACACAGTTTTCACCGGATTTTTGAAGCATAGTAGAATGTAGCAGAGCCCCTCCCCCGCCTATTGCTGTGCAATTCCAGTCAGCATATTAGAAAAAGGAACCTGGTGAAAATACCAGTTTATGATATGAAGAGAATCTTCATGGCTAATCTTCACATGCTAATAGATCATCAGAAATAATTTAGAACAAAAAAACACTGCTGGATGATTTGCTTGATTGAAATGATGGATTGTTGCAAAGATTTCACGCTAATAATCCCTTTAGACAGTATTTATTCCATTGATGGTCCCATCGGATTGATCTGAGTGATCAGAACCTGTGAATGAATCAGGAAAATATGGATTCTTTCATAAAATTATTCAACAATAAAACCTTAATGGCGTAAAAAGTTGCAGCCATAGATTTAACCAAAACATTCTCATTCTTCATGGAGCGCCATTATGAAGTGAAGCAGCTTCCCTGAAGATCATCCACACATGAAATAAAGAATTTCACTACATATTATTGATCAGTTTGTTCACTGACGCTATATTATATATACTTCAGATGTTCGACTGTTTAAAGTGAGCGAAGAATCGGTTTGGTGCTGCGATACCGGATGGTGTTTAAACCGGTCCGCATGTTGGGCAGAAACTTTTCTTTCCCAGATTTTAATGGTCAAAAAACTCCTGTTTGACATTTAAATGTTTGCATAACATCTTCAGCTTCTAGGAGATAAATTTCACGGATAGAGATGAGAGCCAGACGACAGCGAGGAGAAGGACGTTCTTCAAAAAGACCAAACAGGACGAACCATTAGCCTTTAGGTCAAACAGAAATCCCATCAAACTCGTCTAACGTAATGTTTATGTAGCGTTTAAATTTGTTTCCTGCACATATTTCAATAAAAAAAAAAGATATGTTTTATTTCAGAAGCAGTTTTATGTTGGATGTTACAGTTTTCCGATGTAACTTCCTGCCCAGAGGAGCGGGCAGGGTTCACTCTGCAGACAGTCTGATAAGACAAAAGGGCAGATTCCTCGCTAATCTTTACAGGAATGTTATCTCCTTCATCAAGATACCTGCCATGCATCTCTCCGCCAATCTGGCCCCGATCACTCTCACACCGGAAACGCCGCCTAGATAAGCCCTCGTGGATCCTTGCACTCGGACGTGTCGGCTCCTTATCACCACTCCTCACCCTCCTTCTCCACCTCTTTTCCTCTATTGCACCTCTTGGAACAATAAACTACAGTCTTCTTCTCTTCTTGAAGGCAGCACCCAGAACCCCCACTGGCCCCTGTGGGGGTATTGGTGGGGTTTGGAGGGGGGAATGGGGAGAAAGTGAGCGAGTGAGTGGGGTGTGTCATGCATGCCTGTGTGGTGGAGGCCGTGCCCTGGGTAGAGTGGCCCACATGGCTACAGAGGGCACATCTGGGCCGCTAACGACCACAGACGCTGCTGAAGTCTCACCCAGAGGGATGGAAGGAAATCTGATCAACA
>NW_015151461.1:176525-182899 GCF_000732505.1 Cyprinodon variegatus | reverse complement strand
GCCCCTCACTGTGCCCCCCCCCCCCCTGCATCAGGGGATCAGACTCAGAACTTAAAGCTCCTTTAGGCGTTTCCTCAGCGACGCTGCGCCGCCTCCTGCTCTTCCTCTCAGTGCTTCAACAGTTTCTCCAACCTTAATGTCTAACATCTGACAGCCATCAGCAGCAGACCAACTCTCTCTCAGTCTTTTAGTTCCTCCTTTTCTCACTTACCGTCTGGGTGGGGGCTTCTTCCCGGCGCTGACTTAGGAATGAGGGAACCCCCCGACTTCCCTCAGCTGCCCTCCTCATCCTCACCCTGATGAAGCAGGGATCCTGAGCAGACAGCGGCTCCTCAGTCTCCTCTGTCTGGAACTGAAAGGTTTCATCCACATCTTCTTCTCTGTCATTTCCTCCTCCCGTTTGCATTCTTCAGAGTCTAATCAGTAACACGCTTAAAGTGACAGCAGCAGCGAGCTACAGAGCCGGCTCTCGCTTTCTATCTCGCTCTTGTGCTCTCTCACACACACTCTTTCTCACAAGAGGCAGTTAGTGAGGTTTTCCTCTGGGCTAAAGGTGCTTTCCCAGAGCTCTGAAGACACCACAGCCGTTAAACTCCCTACAAGCCCCGGCCAGAGTTGCACTATCACATGTTTCACAGGGCTCTCCCTCCCCTCTCTGATGAATTACTGACTGACTGTCACTGTCTGACTCTCACACGCACTCACATGTCCAACAGCGCGCCCTCTTATAGGCATGCTGGGGGGGGCTGAGCCTAAAGCAGAGGGCAGTCTCTTCTTACAGAGCTCCTCGTTGAGGTTAGAGAGAGGACAGGACCATTCAGAAAAAACAGAACTGAGAGGAAGGAGGGAGGGAGGGAGGGAGGGGGGGAGTAAAATGGGTGTGCATGTCCAGTGTCATAAAAAACACAAACGGCTCCACTAGAAATATGGGGAATCTTCAGAAAGTGACCGATCTCTGGAGAAAAAGACTTTTTAGGACTTCTTAGGAAAAACTTGCATGAAGTGGCTGCTTATGTTCAGAGAGCAGGAAGGAAGGAAGGAAGGAAGGAAGGAAGGAAGGAAGGAAGGAAGCAGGGAGATTCTGATGGACTCAAACATCACAAACCTTCAAACTACCGCAGGTCGCTCACAGCTACCGTTCTCTGGCCTTTTCTGGTGACCTAAATTCGCCCTTGTCCTCAGTTCACCATGGTACCTATATCCTGCCGGCTCTATCCTCCCTGCCGTGTTTGCCAGCCACACCCACGGGTGGCGGTTCCACCCTGCCCCGCCCTTTTACAGACGCAAGGCAGGGCTGGGCTGCAGGATTCAATGGGAGGCTTGAACTTAACTGATTTGTTACTCACAAGAGGCATGTGACTCACCCAAAGTCCAGGCCGCGCCCCTCCTATGCTCCCACTACACACAGCGCCGTGTGCAAACACCAGGCTACACACCAATGCTTCAGCAGAGAGCGATTCCTGCCGCCGTCTATTTAAAAAGCTCCTGTGACTCATAGATATGCGTACGGGTTGATTCTACGCCCTCACTCCTTAGGGAATTCATCGGGGTCAAAGGTTACCCTAAAATTATGTTATTTAACAGAAAATTGTCCAGTCAAAATAGGAAGATTAGCAGGATTTACCAAAATAAAAGCTTCTGGGGCGATACAGTGAGCTAAAGAAAAACTTCCAGCTCTGAAAATGATCTTATTGATCCCAAAAAGTTTAGTATCTAGGATAGATAGATAAAAAAAACATACCTATTTATTTATTTATTTTTGCTGATTGAACAGAAAACATTTATTATTATAAAGTCCTATTGTTTTATATATATTTTAAGTCTTTATTCTGCTTTTATTTTTCTTTTATTTTATTATCTAATTCCTTGAAGGCACTTTAAATCCATGTCCATGTGCTGCACTTTGCAATAAAAATAAACTATTATTTTATTTTTCAGAAGTCACCAAACAATATGTTCAAAATTACTGCATTTCAAATTCTGTATTTTTCTCCAAAGTTAAATATCAGATTTAAATTTGGGAAAATTTGAAAATAAAACATTTTCAGCTAGTTGGGAAATTTTTGTTTTGTATATTTCAGCAAATAATCAACCAATAAATTATGTAATTTATTTTTTGATTCAGCATGTGAAAATGTGCTTAATTCAACTTATTTAAAAATCTAAATTTTAGACTGGGACAAAATAAAGGCTCTTTAATAAAGTTTGCAGCTCAAAATGTCAACATTTGGAGTCTTAGTTTGCAACTAAATCAGAACCAATTTAAAAACCAAAGGTTTTAACAGCCAACTTTAAGAGGCGCTGGAAGCTAAAAAAGCATTTTTATTTAAAGATCTGCAGATTCTGTTCCAGAATCCAAAGAAAAAACAAAGAACGAGTCTCACTAAAAGTTAGGCGAATGTGTTGCGCACCAAAATAAAGAACATAAAGGACTAATGCAAAATAATATTCTGGCAATTTTATTTCAGTTTTGGAAAAATAAATGATCATGAGGAAATGAAAACATGTTTTCTTTTCCTCAGACTTAGTAAAGAGTTACGCCGTCAGACGCGTCCAGGACGGATGCGGGTTTGTTGGTGTGGACAGAAACTGAGCTGCTTCCAAATGATTCACAGAAACGAATGAATGTGATGAATCAGAGCCTGACTGACTCCAGACAACGGAAGCGTTCCATTAAATCCCGGCACTGACTGGATCAGCCCTTTCTTTCCAAATATCCCTGAACATGGAAGACATTTTTCTAAAATGGTCAACAGCAGGAATGAAAACTATTCCAAAGAGCTCTAAGTAGGAGCTTAAAACCACCGCGTGTCACATCTAGTCGAGAGGCGTTTATTTCACTTTTTATTCCTCATCAGTTAGTGGTTCCCAGTTAAAGTCCTTCCTGAAGCGGTTAGCTTAGTCATTCCTAACGCACATTTTCCATCAGTAGGACACCGTGATTTGTGAATTCAGCAATAGAGGCTAAGATGACTGCAGCGGCGTGTTAAACGCTGTGAGTGCAGAGCTCAGCTCATTCAAGTCAGAATAAAATGAACATTTCTCATTTCTTTTATCTCATAAAATTCTCAGGTTATCCTGATCTATCTCTATAGTTCTGCTGCTATAGGCTTAGACTGCTGGAGGACATAGGGACCCCTTTTTCATCATTCTGCTTCATTCTATCTCTATTCTCCCACTCTGCAGAATCTGTTAGTTCAATCTCTAACGTTCTGCTCTCTCTGCTTTTTCTCATAGTAGCTTCATCTGGTCTGTTCCTGTTTGGCTGTGACTCCATCCTGGAGAGAAATATCAGCTGTGCTGCTGCCATCAACACCTTCGTTTCTAGATGCTGGAGCTTGGCCTGTTTTCCAGTGTAGTCCTGTTTCTCTGACTGTGACTAACTGGATGTGCTCTCTTAATCCTCTAACATGGGAGCTGGCTCGGAGCTCGTCTGCCTGGCTGTGTGTTTCCTGGACGGGGCCGCCTGTGGAGCTGGTTGACAGTTGCCTTTTGTATCTATGCTTCTTTTTCTATGTCTGCTTCTGTCTCCTTGAACCCCAGTGGGCCTCAGCAGATGGCCGCTCACACTGAGCCTGGTTCTGCTGGAGGTTTCTTCCTGTTCAAAGGGAGTTTTTCCTCTCCCCTGTCGCTACAAGCATGCTTAGTGTGAGGGATTGCTGAAGAGTCAATGAGTCGATGCAATCAGCTGGTTTTCCTTAGATAGAAAACTTTGAATCAATCTGACTGGATGATCTGGTTGATTTAGATCTATAAAGTGACCTGAGATGAAATGATGTGAATTGGAGCTATAGAAATAAACTGAATAAAATTTAATTTTTCTTTTTAAAAGTTCTTTGGTCTTTAAAAAGGAAGTTATAGTTTAGCATGATCTTCTATGGCTATATAATCTCTATATGGGACTTTTATTTTGAAGTAAAGAGGAAGCTGTGGGTGCAGCGGATTAAAGGGCTGATTGATTCACAGTTAATTAATTAGTCTGGATGAACCCAAACACAGGAGGTCAATTAGACAACCAGAAAATCCACAAGAAACGGACGAACAGAAGCTGGACGGGAACATTTACACTAATGACACTTTATTTAAGACACGGCGACATCACTGGTAGATTTATTTTATCCTCAAAAACACACTAAAAGCAGCCATAAAAAAGGTTTACTCTTAGCATTTCGGTCACCAGTTATATTCTCATTAACTGGAAATATTTCCTTTTGCTTCTTAATTTGAAATACGTTTAATGAATCCTTTTTTTTGCACATAGATTGAAGCTGGTTTCTTATTACCGGTATTTTATTAGTATTTCAGAGATCAGAGACGATGCGGCTCAGAAACCATCATTTTCTCTAAAGAGTGAGTCGTCAAGGTGCCGAATGTTTTAATCAGAAACCTGCAGGATTAAAATCCTCTTTAGAAATAGACCACAATTCCCATGTTACACCCAAAATATGCTGAAAAAAACAAGGTTAAAGTAACTAAATCTAATTAAACAGATGCTAAAATCTGTTGCATTGTTTTTTATTAATCTGAGCATTTCCTGATTAGTTTAAATATCCACGGCCTAAATGGAGCCGATCCAACTTTAACGTTTCCATATCAGCCCCTAGAAAGCGGCTCAGAAACGAAGGAGTCGACCAGTTTGCTTGTGACTCAGTCTATTGTGGGCACAGAGCGAACATTCTTTGGGTGGATGCAGGGGCGGAGATGTGTTCAACACGCACGCATGCACCACGCAGGCGGGGGCCTTTCCCTTCTGCTGTCACACGCACACTCACAATGGAGAGGAAGCTGGGGATTCCTGACATTCCTCTGAACAAAAAGGTGCGAACTCAGGCAGCCCAGCAGGCTGGGAATTCAGCCAGGTCGCTTGGCTTTGGGAGGGGGGGGGGACACAGGGACATGTGAGGGACGACCAGCGGACCGAGGGAACGGCATCCGATTGTAGAGCTGGCTGTGAAACTGAGAAGATCAGAAGACAGCAAGCGTCCTCGGCTTTTAACTTTCCCAACTATTGTCTGAACTGCAGCACTTTCACCAGACCCCCCCCCCCCACTATGATAGTGAGAGTCACTCTGAGGGGGACACGGAAACACGAGTCGCCTCAGTAAGTTTCCATGCTATTGTTGAGGAAAGCATTAAAACAAATATGAAATGTAGTAGATTTCCTCTGAGTCACTGATTGAAAGAATAAATAAATAAACGGGGTTTCCTTCAAAGCTGCCTGACCTAAAATCTGAAGGACCCAGCTTAGAGCCCTGAAGGCTGCAGATCGCATGAGAACAGGAGGAAACGCGCAGCTTTAAACACACGCACCTGTCTTTGCCACCAAGCTCTCAGCCTGTGATGGACAAGAACAGACGTAACAGCGACGTCATTTCATTCACCCCCCCACAGCAACACTCCTTTCAGTAAACATGCCTGCAACCAACCGAGGACGGCCCATAGAAATTTGGCAGCCAGATGCAAACCTACACCCAGATCTGTGTGTGTGTTCTATGCTGCCTATATTAGGCAGCCGTGATGTCACGGTCACGCTGCAGAGGCATGTCTCTACGTCTTATCTCCAACCGCTCTGCCTGTTCTCTGCGGCTCTCCGCCATGACGTCTGCGTGTGCGTGCGCTCATTGCCCCGAGCTTCTGTGAACCACAGGGAGCAGCGGCAGCTCTGCTGTCACACCAGCTGGCTCACGCGCTGCGTCCCTTTGTCAGGAACATCACTGATCAACTTTCCATGACTTACTTACTGCAGCATCTCGGATTAAGTCACACAGATGCTTTTATTGTGACGCAATAGTTAGTTATTAGGTTATATGGAGACAGAGGAGGAAACAGCTTTGCTTTTTCACTTACAGCTTTATTTGATCATTTTTTCAACAATAACATGTAAATATTTTTAGATGCCACCACAGTTTTACCTCCTTTGATTTAGATTTTTTTTTACAATGTTCCCAGGTTTAGATTTAAATTAGCATGATGAGAAACTGGAGCTAGTGTCTGGGATTAAGCTGTATTCTGGATTAGAAGGTCCCTGCATTAAAATGACCAACTTTGTCTGAAAGTTTTTCTGTTTTCCTTCCCGCTGTTGGGATCTGGAGGTCTGTCCACCTTTCTCCAGCAGAGGGCGCCCTAGGTCTGCTGGAGCTGAAGCTGACGACCACACCTGCGGCTCGTTTGCTCATCTGGAGACCAGTATTTAAGCAGTGGCAGAGCAACACTCCAGTGCCAGAGTGTTAAGCCAGTTACGGTTAGCAAGCCTGAGCCAACCTGCCTGTCTGATTCTCTGACTCCCCTGAAACCTGAACCAGAACCTAACCTGTTTTGTCAGAAACTCTGATCTGAACACTGCTAAGTCTGAAGTCAAGCCCTGCCTCTGCCAA
>NW_015151461.1:171042-174765 GCF_000732505.1 Cyprinodon variegatus | reverse complement strand
CAGTGGAAGAAAACCCCAAACAACATGGATAATAATACCTCATCAATATTTTCTGATGAAAATATACAGCACTTCCCGTTTTATCTCATCATTTGATTTTGATAGCTGGGGAAAATATGGCAATATATAGTGATACTACAATATCGTGATAATATCGAATCGCAACACTCATGCCAATACTCACCTCTACTTATTACCTTTGCAACATTCAGAAAACATGGATAAATTAATGTCAATATAACAAGAAACGCCAACTAGCCCAAATATCTTAAGAAAAATAACAAAAGTGCTTCTAGAAGAAATTAATGAAAAACACTGAGAGTGAAAGAAACACATTTTTTTTGGTCTAACAAAACCTTAGAGGCATTAATGCTGATACTGGCACTGACATGTTTCAGTTTATAAACCTAAATATAACTGTTAACTAGCCTTATTAACTTTTTAACTTTAACTTTTCAATTTGCATTTTACCTTTTTTCTTGACTTTAAATTTTTTTTTTAACTTAATTTCCAGTAGGTAATTTATTATTGAAGTTCTCATCAAATTGGTCAGATGCCAAAATCAGAGGTACATCCATGTAGCAGCATCTTTGATGAATGGCTGGATATAGATCTAGTGCTCCTAGACCTCACTGAGGGACGGGGGGGGGACTAAATTTGTAAGGGGGATGTAAATGATCAAAAACATTAACATAACCTATAAAGAGTTAAACGAAAAAATAATCCACATATTTCCGTTGGTTAAACGACAGCAGTGGTTGTTTGACCTTCAGTAGAAAATCTCTGGGAGGAAGAAACTCTACGCTAAACGACCTAAAGTCCATTTTCCTTAAAAAGAGAAATAATCTGCAAAAGGAAAAAATAAAATTTGTTTTGAAAAAAAAAAAAAAAACAAATATCTTATTTCAGCAACATAACATTGATTTCCTGCCTTTAATGGGCGAAATAGTCATTAATTGTCAGAACATCTTTTTACCTGCTTAAACTGAGTGAAATTTAAAATGCTTTACTTGTTTTTGGATCGTTTTTAACAGTGTATGTCGTCTCTAAAAAGGATTTCCAGCCTCTTAATTAACAGAGAAACTTTTTTCCACCCAAAAACATCCAAATAACATCAATATTTCATCATAGCTATACAGCTTTTCCTTTACAGTTTAGTCTAATATCTGATTTCTGTTTTTATTAGGAATATTATGTCTTTTTGTTCTTGCATTTTTCAAAGTTTTTTTTAGAGATGTGTGATTCTCTGTGCCTGTTTTGCATTTCTGCTTAAAATCCTGCAGATCTCCACTGCGGGAAAATAAAGGATGTTTCTATCTGTTCAGCATTAATAAAGAATTAATTTAGGATCAATTCTAATAGAAGCTCAATTTCTGTTTCATTTAAAAATTCTCCAACCAAAAGAAACGATACACATGGTTGAATTATTTGGCTGAAATGTTCGTTTTCTGCTCTGAAAACCTCCTAGCAGGGAAAATAGAACCAGAATTTGTTGCTTTAAGTATTAAATGAAATCAGGACATTAAAAAAATGTAAAAATGATCAGTTTGAAACGTTGACAGTTTTCAGCCATTAACTTATTTTACTTGAAATCTACAATATTAACCATTTCCTGTCCAAACAGAAAGAAACTGAATTCATGTTTCATGTTTTTTTCCAAAATTCTTAACTAATCGTTGTGTTTTTTCAGTTTTTATTCTAGTTTTGGTTCATTTTAAAACAATAACTCTGTAGATGTGAAGCAAGCAGCCTCTGCTCTAAAGCTGCAGCATCATATTTATTATAAAATGTTATCTGTAACTCCTCCATCAGGCATTATTTTACTATCCACAGCAGGCAGCCATCTTTAAAGGACCCCTTCCTTTTAACAGGGAGCCTCTCCCTCTCAGCTACGCAGCATTGCTGATGCGAAGGCGGCGAACCCTCTGCTGGCTGCCCCGCTCACAGGACGCCACGCTGCGAGGGCAGCCAGGGTCACAGCATGGCGGCTGTCTGAGCGGTGACACCGGGGAACAGACGCCCTCGTCCGGACGCTGCGCTGGAAGCATCTTCTAGCCCGCACCCCCCCCTCCCCTGCCTTTCCTGCTCTCGCTTCCCCGTCCCTCGCTCGCCTTCGCTTGTCCACATGCCAATATCACCCCTCCAGCACTTCCCACCCACGCCCCTCTCCCCATCTCACACTGATCCACACCCACTCAGCCCACGCTGAGCTCCCACTTCCCCAGACTGGTGGACTCCTTCCTGGAGAACCACCTTCTATTATCAGAACCAGCGGCTCAGCCCAGAAACATGGAGCGCTTCAGAAATCCGCTGAAATGGAAGTAAAACAGTTTCAGTTGTGTCTCTCCATCAATCTGAGGGAAGAGGGCTGGGATGGGGGGGAACTAGAAAGACAGGAACTAGAATGAAAGACGGGAACCAGAATGAAAGACGGGAACTAGAATAAAAGACGGGAACCAGGATGAAAGACGGGAACCAGGATGAAAGACGGGAACCAGAATGAAAGACGGGAACCAGAATAAAAGATGGGAACCAGAATGAAAGACGGGAACCAGAATGAAAGACGGGAACCAGAATGAAAGACGGGAACCAGAATGAAAGACGGGAACCAGAATGAAAGACGGGAACCAGACTGACAGACCAGAACCAGAATGAAAGACGGGAACCAGACTGAAAGACGGGAACCAGACTGAAAGACGGGAACCAGACTGAAAGGAGATCAGTCTGTTGACCGTCAGTCGACCAGGAAAGTTCCAGATCCATTCTGCTCTCTAACGGGTTTCCTTGCAGCATGGTGTCACCTTTAGCTCCATCCAGCCATCATCCACTCTGACCAGCCTCCTTTCTTCAATGAGACAAAGCCTCCCCGCAGCATGATGCTGCCACCGCCGGCAGCTCTCTTCTCTCTGCTAACCTCAGCCTGCTTCAAACCTGGACCACAGACCCACAGATCCAGGTTAATCTCTTCCTTCTTTAAGTCCCCTGAGAAAATACCTTTTCTGTTATTCAGTTGTTATGAAGACTGAACTAAAAGCAAACCAAGATGGCGGACGGCTCCCTCTTTGGACCTCAGACTTTAATCCAGATTGATCATCCACCCAAAGAAAGGCGGAGCAGGGCCGGGGATCGTCTGACAGGCAGAAACCTGTTCAGCTTCTACTCACACCGCTGAACTCTAAACTTGGTGCTATTCAGTTAAATACACCCCCCTCCCCCACCTGTTTCTGTCCACTGCAGCTCAGCTGCCTTAAAGACATTTAGTGTGGAAAGATTTACTGGGTTCCAACCCCAGAGGGCGCCATCGGTCGCTCCTATAATGCCTCTGCCATGTTAGGAGCTCTGTCACTACATGATCTGTAACAAACAGATATTCATAATGTAATCATGGTTCTAAAAGTACTTATTTCTATCCTTTAATCACTAAAGAATGCTAAAGAAGGATTTTTTTAAGACACTTTGATGCTTTTTAATTTTCTTTCTGTTAAACAGCTTCTCTGACGTCATCATGGGACACGATCAGAGCAGTAAATCTGATTAAACCACGTTTATCTGCATTTTAGTTGTTTCTTTCTTTAGATTATGACTATATAGCATAATGTTAACATGAAAGGAAAACATTAAACTATAAAAGACTAGATTTATGTTTACATCCAAAGTTAGCTCCTGGAAGTAGCGTAGCATCCCATTTCCTGCACAGATCAGGAACAGAGGATCAAACAGAAA
>NW_015151461.1:167930-170782 GCF_000732505.1 Cyprinodon variegatus | reverse complement strand
AAAGACGGGAACCAGACTGAAAGGAGATCAGTCTGTTGACCGTCAGTCGACCAGGAAAGTTCCAGATCCATTCTGCTCTCTAACGGGTTTCCTTGCAGCATGGTGTCACCTTTAGCTCCATCCAGCCATCATCCACTCTGACCAGCCTCCTTTCTTCAATGAGACAAAGCCTCCCCGCAGCATGATGCTGCCACCGCCGGCAGCTCTCTTCTCTCTGCTAACCTCAGCCTGCTTCAAACCTGGACCACAGACCCACAGATCCAGGTTAATCTCTTCCTTCTTTAAGTCCCCTGAGAAAATACCTTTTCTGTTATTCAGTTGTTATGAAGACTGAACTAAAAGCAAACCAAGATGGCGGACGGCTCCCTCTTTGGACCTCAGACTTTAATCCAGATTGATCATCCACCCAAAGAAAGGCGGAGCAGGGCCGGGGATCGTCTGACAGGCAGAAACCTGTTCAGCTTCTACTCACACCGCTGAACTCTAAACTTGGTGCTATTCAGTTAAATACACCCCCCTCCCCCACCTGTTTCTGTCCACTGCAGCTCAGCTGCCTTAAAGACATTTAGTGTGGAACGATTTACTGGGTTCCAACCCCAGAGGGCGCCATCGGTCGCTCCTATAATGCCTCTGCCATGTTAGGAGCTCTGTCACTACATGATCTGTAACAAACAGATATTCATAATGTAATCATGGTTCTAAAAGTACTTATTTCTATCCTTTAATCACTAAAGAATGCTAAAGAAGGATTTTTTTAAGACACTTTGATGCTTTTTAATTTTCTTTCTGTTAAACAGCTTCTCTGACGTCATCATGGGACACGATCAGAGCAGTAAATCTGATTAAACCACGTTTATCTGCATTTTAGTTGTTTCTTTCTTTAGATTATGACTATATAGCATAATGTTAACATGAAAGGAAAACATTAAACTATAAAAGACTAGATTTATGTTTACATCCAAAGTTAGCTCCTGGAAGTAGCGTAGCATCCCATTTCCTGCACAGATCAGGAACAGAGGATCAAACAGAAACAATTTTAATGCATTTATCACCTCAGGAAATTCATTATTAATATTTAACAGATTATAGTTTAATATATTTACTATTTTTAGGGAGGGAAAAATTTCATTTTCTTTTTTTACAAAATAGAATGAAGGGCGACCCGGATGTATATGGGGGGGGGGGGGGGGGTGCAGGCATGTTCAGAGGGGAGCAGACAGTTGGACTAACGAGCCTTTTGTCTTCAGCTCGTTTTTGTTCTTATTCTATGAAAAGCAACATATTGAGTCAAATAAGAACTTAACTGAAATCATGTTTCAGAAACTTTATTCTAATGCTGAGAAATATCAGAGAATGGATAAAGAGGTCAGCTGGCCTCCGTCCATCTCCACATGGACTCTAGAGGAACCACAGAAGAAGAAATGCCAGAAAAACCAGGAAATCCTGGAATCACTTCCTGTTGTGACATAATCGGAGGTTTGGAGCGGCTCGGCTCAGGAAGCCTTTAGGTTGCTGACGTCTCTTCCTGTTCATTTATTATGGGATGTTACATTTTTACCTTTAATTAAAAACACTGGAAAAAAATCTAAATAAGTCATTTTTTCTTGAAGAAGGAAAGTGAGAGAGTGCCAATAGAACAATTTACATTTAAAATGAGAAAAAACTGTTGCATTGTCTTCTTTTAAGTGCATTTTATCTAATTATCGTATTTTAAGAGTAAAAGAATACTCATTCCATTGGCAGTTAATCTACCGAGTCAAATTAAAGGTAAATGCCTTTAATTTACGAAATGTTGACTTATTTCTTTAGATGAATCCAGTTTTTTCATTTCAATAATACAATTTTTTTTTTTTAAATCCTGCGATTCCAGAAATCATGAAAAGCCGAAAAGAAATAAAGACTAAAAATGTCATTCAGAGCAGAGAGGCGGGTTCATCCTGATGACGGACAACCGTCCCAAACCCAAGAGTTTCTAAATGATTTGGGATAAAAGCAGATCTGTAATGTTTTACATGATGATGATGATGATGATGATGATGATGAGGACTCTCAGCTTCTCTCCAGGAAGTCTGAGCTCCTCTAATAAAACGCTGGCAGGGAGGGGGCGCTCCTCCCCTCTGTGGTCTCTAGTCTGGGGGCTCAACAGCAGGACTGACTCACAGCCCCCGCCCACTCCTCCCCTCCCACTCAGCCCCAGCCGTAGCCCCGCGTGGGAGGCGGCGCAGCCCAGGACCAGAGCCTCCAGCTGGGCACACACACGCAGCCAACGCGGCCCACGGCTCGGCAGCTTTGGCTCTCCTTCCCCAAACCCACACAGAAACAAAAACACAGGCTGCCTACGCTCACGCCGTGCCCACAGTGATTTTCAGTGCACCTCTTTAATGATGTCATGCGTCTTGCATCTGAGGGGAGCAGAGGGGAAATGCGTGGGAGTGCGTCGGCTGTGAAAGCGGCTCCTCCCAAATCTGGTTCTGGTTTTATTTAGAGGCGGCATTGAACCGCTCCAATCTTTCATGTAGACAGGTGGAGCGGGCTACTGCACATCCAGAGCCTCCGCTTATCTCAGCTAGAGGAGAACGTTTAGGACCTTCCTCTGCATCATTGATCTAAAAGCAGCCGATTGAGGTGAAAAGTGAACCAAACAGAAATGATGAGCTGACCCCGCTTCCTGCATCACATTATTGTTAAATCTTACCATCAGGATGGGAGGCTGTCGTCCCTCTGCAGCTACCACTCTGCAGCCACCCGCTCTGCAACCGCCCGGTCTGCAGCCGCCCGCTCTGCAGCCGCCACTCTGCAGCCGCCTCTCAGCAGCCACCCGCTCTGCAACCGCCCGGTCTGCAGCCGCCCGC
>NW_015151461.1:161060-165585 GCF_000732505.1 Cyprinodon variegatus | reverse complement strand
TCGCCATCAGAGGATGGGCCCAAATAGAAATGATAAACACAGACATGTTTGTAGAGGCGTTTGTTTTCAAGTATTTAATTTAAGATAAATGTTGCCTTCCTCATTAGTGGATTAGAGATACAGTCAAGTTGATAAATGGACCATTTCAGTTTGGTTCAGGTAGATATTTTATGATGCAAAAATTAACAATCTGATTGTACAATTTATTCACCATGTTTTATAATAATAAATAAGTGCTATAAAATATTTGCTCGTCGGCTTGCCTTGATTATTAAAGCGCGAGCGTTTCTTTTCTGTTGGCTGAGCTGAGGCGCCTGGTTCAGACGCAGCGATAATAAAAACTGTGATGAAGGAAGTAGTTTTTATTTTTATTTTTCACAGATATCATTAATAGAACAGTTAGAATTTATCCTGCTGATTATTTTAGCAGGAATCATTTATTTATCCTTTATTAATTCTGCTTTTTTCCTTTAAATTAAAGGTTTTATAATTCTGTACAAGACTTTAATTAAAAAATGACTTTTGATTGAAAACAGAAGGAGGACAGGAGGAGTAAAAAATAAAAATAAGAGAAAAATAGAAACATAAAAACCTTCATATTAGATTCTGCCTCTAAATGACCCCAACCCCCCCGACACACACACACACACACACACACACACACACACACACAGGTAACTGATATTTTCTATATCCTCCCTTTAAAGGTGCTGATTTTAAAAGCTTACAGAAAAATCAGGTGATTTAAAAGATTCACAGATTTCAAAGCTTAGATGTAGAAATGTAGGAAATTTCCAGAAGAACGTTTCAGGAGCATCAGGAGCATCAGGAGCATCAGGAGCATCAGCTCCTCGTCTGGACGTTAAAGTTTCCGTCGCTGTTTTATCTCCCTTTCAGCTCCTCGCTGACTTCCTGACCGCCTGCTTTTCCTGCCTGTTCAGGCATTCAGTGATTGAGCAAAATGAAATCTACAGATATTCAGTCTTTGTTAATTTTTCATTTTCAGTGATAAAACTAATAAATTGTTCATCAGGATGTTTTTACTCAACAGCAGGAATTTATTTCATCAGTCAGATCAAACAGGATGAAGCTGATCTGGACTAAAAGGTTTATATTTGATTTTAGCTCTGCTGAAATGAATTCTATTCATTTTATTTCTATAGCTCCAATTCAGATCGTGTTACTTTAAGGCAATTTATAATTCAACCAGATCATCCAGTTAGATCTGTTCATTAGAGCAGATATTTAAGCACTAAAACTAATAAATGAGTTTTTTAATCTGTAGTCAATAAATTAACTCCTAATTCTATTTTAATGAATAAAATTTTATCTCCTGAGATCAATGATTTTTAAATTGGTTACAAAAAAAAGAAATGATGTGAATCTGTAGCTGATCTTAGGCAGAGCCAATAATTGGCTTCACCTGTTCTCCGTCTAACCACGTGACTCAAGTGACCCCCCCCCCCATAAAAAAGGACTGAACGCCTCTGATGAAACATCTCTGCATCAGTCAGAGATGTTTCATCTCCCCCCCATCCCGCAGGGTCTCACATCAAAATAAACCAGCAGAATTTCCTCCAGCTCGCCTCATAATAATAAATTAATAAACCTTCTATAGTTTAATCAAAGCTCCATAAATAACTTCATGTTTCTCTCTAGCAATGATCGAGTTCTGACTCTGTTCCGTTCATCATTAATTAGCAGAGAATATTTGTACCTGCAGGTTGTCGGTTCAACTCCAAACCAGCATGGTGGGGGGGGGCAGTCCCTGCTCTGTTTCACTGTCAGTCAGAAACAGGCAGCACCGGACAGCTCACGCACAGGCAGCGGACCGAGAGTCTACCTCAGCCCCGCAGAAATCCCCCGCTGCCTGCCGGCCGCCCCCTTCACGCTCCAGGGACGGTCCCCCTGGGGGGCAGGGGGGGGGGGGCTCACACTCAGCGAGAAGGAAGGTGAAGAAATGGAGGAGAAGAAGAGGAGTCCTCCTAAAGAAAAGCAGCAGGCAGAGAGAAATGGTTTTACATTCAGAGATTCACAGATTAGGAGTTTTTCCTTTGATAGAGATCAGAACTAAGAGCGAATAAATAGTTCAGCTTATTCACCTCTAATAAAAAATAACAGAGAAAAATGACTCCAGATCAGAATCACAAACAAATTCATCCAAATTTAGTTTAGGTTGCAAAATATCAGGCGGTGAAATTTAAAAGGAGCAAATTAATTCATTAATTAGAGAAATTCAGTCCAATCAGAGGAAGCTTCTGATCTGATCAGCTCCACAACCTGAGCCTTCATCTCACAGCAGGACAGCCATCATCATCATCATCATCATCATCATCATCATCATCATCATCATCATCATCATCATCAGTGAAGAAAAGGCTCCTTTCCACAACAAGCCGCTCTTCACACACACCTCAGACAAAAGTGACACATGAGAAACAGAGCAACCCTGAAGAGAGAAGCTGAGAGGGGAAAAAAAATACCTGCGATGGGATTCTAGCTGCGATGGGATTCTAGCTGCGATGGGATTCTAGCTGCGATGGGATTCTAGCTGCGATGGGATTCTAGCTGCGAAGGGATTCTAGCTGCGATGGGATTCTAGCTGCGAAGGGATTCTAGCTGCGAAGGGATTGTAGCTGCGCTGCTAAAGAAGTTTCCGGTGATGATCTGCTCACCTGCTCGCTCCTCTCCTGCTCTGCTCTCAGCCTGGAGAGTGAGAGTGATTTGCTGAGGCGGTCTGGGAAATTAACAAATGTTTTCACTCCCCCCTCCTCCCTCCCTCCCTCCCTCCCTCCCCTCCTCACCCCTCGGCTGCCTGGTACAGATCGAGGAGGAGAAGCTCTGACAGTATTACCAGCACCGTGACTGTGGCTTCATATTGTAAAATTCCCTGAATAAATTAGTGCCCACTCGCTTTCTTATCTGCCTCTGAGTTATGAGCTCACTTTCTGGTATTTGGGATGGGTTTTTTTCTTCAATGCAAACTTCCTGGAAATTATTTTAATGTTAAATTCTTCTTTTTAAAACGAATGAACCCTTTGCAGGAGATTTATTTGCAATTTACATTTTTTTTTACCTGTGATTATTGGAGATTTAGCTTTATTTGCAAAATGTATTTGATACATAATGTTGATTTAGGCCTATTTGCTCTTTTATGTCGCTGCGTTGCGTTTCACTGCTGGACCAGTTTGGTGCAAATTGATCTATTTGATGTTCCAAACAATTCAGAATAAAAAGAAGAAAAAAAAAATCTGAAAAAAGAAAAAATCTGCAGAAATTATAATATTTAAATGAAATCTAACTGCTTCTAAATTGATCATATTCAAGCTGGATATTTATCGTCTATTTAAGAGGTGATTAAATAAATGCAAAAAATATTTGATGACAAATTTTTCAAAGAAGAAAAACACCAGAAATCCTTCAGAGAGCAAAAGGGGCAGATGCTGGGGACAAACCCATAGTTTCCCCTCTGGTTTCTCAGCATCAGGGGGATTTAAAATGGTTTCTATCTCTTCTGATCTGAGTCACCATGATTTCAGCTCAACCCTGCAGCAGGAGGAGGAGCAGGAGGAGCAGCAGGAGCAGGAGGAGCAGCAGGAGGAGCAGGAGGAGCAGCAGGAGCAGGAGGAGCAGCAGGAGGAGCAGCAGGAGCAGGAGGAGCAGCAGGAGGAGCAGGAGGAGGAGGACAGCTTCTCTCTGTCCAAACCACAAACACCTGATGAACCTGACTTCGCTGAAGAAAAAGCGCCGTTTAGGTTTTACACTGAAAAAAAATTTTTTTTTTTTTTTTAGCATTTTAATCATATTTATTTACTTTAATTGTTTCCTGTTAGCAGGACATAAAACAATTGTGGTAAAGTAACTAAATATGATTAAAATGCTAAAAGCGGTTGCGTTATTTTTTCTTGTTTTGGATTATTTACTTTTTTGTGTTAGTTTTTTAAATAATTTTCGTTTTTGTGATTCTGTTTGTTAAAACATTAAAATTTAGTGTTTTTTTCTGTGTTTTGAGTCTTTTGCTGTTTCGTGTTTTTTCCCACGCAGGCCGCGGAGGGCTGTCATTCTTAGGAAATTTCTACAGCTTAAAAAAAGGAAGAGCAGTGGTGCGCGCTGGAAGGCACTGGTTCACCAGTGCAGTAACTGGTACACCGCAGTGTGTGTGTGTGTGTGTGTGTGTGTGTGTGTGTGAAGGCAGAGGTGCAGTGTGTGTTTTCAGTGTCTCCTCCCTGGGAATTCCCCTCTGCTCCAGCCTCTAACAGCCTGCTGGAGCCGCAGCTGTACATGTGTGCGTCGGGATGTATGTTCGCTCAGGCTGTGTGTGTGTGTGTGTGTGTGTGTGTGTGTGTGTGTGTTTCCTCTCTTATTCCCAGGGTTCTGCGGAGTTAAACCCTCTTAAATGTCCCCTGGCTTTTGTCCTCACGTTTCAGCTAAATTTCCCCGCATTCATCCACCGTTCAGCCTGTGTGTGTCGGAGCGCTCAGGAATGCATTGGATTTGACAGCCGTCTGAACTCTGCCGGTGTGTG
>NW_015151461.1:157428-160857 GCF_000732505.1 Cyprinodon variegatus | reverse complement strand
TAGCGGAGGTGACTCGGAAACACGCAATCAGCTCACCTTTGCACGCACGCACAGACTAACCGTTCACCTTTCTGCACGCGCACCACTCCACTCCCACACACACCAGAGTCACATGTGCTCTCACTCAAAGAGAGCTCTGCACCCACTCACCCTGACACCCACACAACCACCCACACACTCACGTGCACTGCCAAATAGCTCTCAGCCTCTACCCCCACCACCCCCGCACATCCACCCCTCAGCGCCACAAACGCGTTGCGCGCACACTCGTGCGCGCGGGGCTTCGCTAAGTGCGCCTGATCTGGTTTCCTCTCCTTCTGCGTGCGACCCCGCAGTGATAGAATAAACACAAATACGTGATAATCACATTCCTGACATTTCTTTTCCTGCCGGTGGGAAGTTTCAACTGGTTTTCTGTTTGGCTGCGCGTGCGTGCGCGCGCGCTGGTGTGCAAAAAAGAAGAAAAGAAAGTGAGGAAAAAAATGGAGAAAGAAATGAGAGAAAGGGAACAAAGCGATCTGGGGAGAAGTCTCCCACATTCCTCATTGATGCCAATATCCAACCAGAACACCAGACCCGCACAAAACACACACACACACACACACACACACACACGCCGCACGCGCGCAATGCACGCGCGCGCACAGACCAGAGTTGGAAGAAAATCTGCTGGTTTTCACTACATCTGCGGTTTCATTCTCCACTTTCTCTCCGCGGATCAATTCATGCAACATTTGAACCCAAGTGGAAAGTTTGGCAGAAGAGGAAAATCCTTCCAGACTCCATCTGCTGCTCCACAGCTCCAGCTTCTCATCCTACCTGAACTTCATCTCCTCTGGAAGCAGCAGCGCGGACAGCGGAGCTGTGAAGGTGAGCGGAGCGCAGCGGCTTTGGACGGGACCTACCTGAGCACATGGCCCGCATGGCCCGCATGGCCCGCACACTTCCTCAGTCAACACGCTTTGTTTCTCCTCCTCCTCCTCCTCCTCCTCCTCGCTGCTGCTGTTGCATGCTTCTCCTCCATCTGTCCGTCTCACTGTGCCTCTCTTCATGTCTTTCTCACCCTCCTCTTCCTCCCTCCCTCCTTCTATCCCTCCCCCTCCTCCCTCCCTCCCTCCCTCTCTCCTCCCCTCGTGTTTTCGTTCAGCTCTCTGCAAACTTCCTCACACTTTGTCTGAAATAAAGAACAGCAGCATCTCGCCCACCATTCCCCCCATTTTCTGCTGCTGTGTCCCAAAGAGGAGAGGGATCTATTTGCCCCCCCCCCGCATCCCCCACCCCACACCCCCGGGGGGGGGGGGGGGGGGGGGCATTGTTCATTCTCAGTTTTACAGTACATCACAGAAAAATAAAGAATATAACAAAAATAGCTGCTCTATCTCCTTTTTATCAGATTTACTAAAACTCTAAATATCATTTTATTTAAACAGAAGATTCTCATTTAAAACATTTTCACAGACATAAATAAAAAACGAAAAAAAAATTATTTATACCAAAGAAATAAACGCAGCTTTTTTCCCCCAAAGCCAAATATTTCACTTTAGTCCGAATCCAAATGTTACACAGAGAAATATTTACGCCCCTTTATCGTAACAGGAGGCATATAATAGATTATTAATCTGCAACAAATATTAGAGCCATAAACATTTATATGATTTATCTCCATTTAATTATTTTAAATCCAGAGATTTGTCCTCAGAGTGAAACACTTTCGCTCTTCATCACTTTGGCCTAAAAGCTAATGTTGGAAGCTGGTGCTGAACTGGACAGCTCCTTCAGGGACAGACTGCTGCTCCTTAAATGCACCAGGGAGCGTTATCACAGATCCTTCCTCCCAGCAGCTGGAAGATGGAATCAGTTGTTCATTCATGCTGATTTTGCACCTCAGGCAGTAAAGCTGTTATTGATTTTTATTCTCCAGATAAAGTAGATTATTTATATCTTAAAAGCACTGTACAGTACAATGCCTTTTTTCTTAATTTTCTTATACACTTTCTAAGGAGTGAACACTTCTACTATAATCTTTTGCTGCTGGAAACGTCACAATTTCCCCATAGTGGGACAATGAAAGGATTTTCTATTCTATTCTATTTTTAAAAACAATGAAGCGTCATGTTTGGGATATACATAGACCCAGAGAGGCTGGTCGGTTTAACATTTCATCCACTTATTAACTGTGTTTTGGCATTTACTTAATTATATTTAGTTACTTTAGCACAATTGTTTTATGTCCTACCCTGCTAACATGAGACAATTTTATTAAAGTAAATAAATATAATCAAGTAAATGCCAAATATGACTCTTAATATAACAGAAATGTTAAAAGATTTTTATCCAAACATTTTGAGAAACCCGTATGAATCCCATTTCCAAATCTAAAATTTGAAGTGTTACAGTGATTATTTAAAAAAGGACAAATCTTCGGTAGATATTTAATAAATAGAAGTAATGTTTCTATTTTGAACCAGAAATTTAAACTTTTAATTACAACATAAAATTATTATTTAACTGAATATCATGACAGTTATTCTGCTTTTCTATGATCCTTGGAGCAAAAAATGGAAACTATGCAGATTTCATGAAAGGGACAGAAATGTAAATGATGAAAGATATGAGTAATAAAAAGGTTGAAAAAGAGGAGCTACTCTGCATCATGGAGAGGGACAGAAAACCTGTGACTCTGGTTCATTTATGACTTTAATCCATTTAAACAAACAATTCTTCAGTTTTTTTGTAGAAATAAGAGAAACTGAAAAAAAAAACCTTTAAAATAAAGCAAAACACGTTTTAAAATGTGTTTTGTATTTATGGCAAATGCAAATGAATAAAACAAGAAATAAATTAAGATATTTGCATGAACTTGGCACTGAGGACTGGTCTGATACTCATTTCATTCACCTGCTTAGCTCTGCCCAGTTTCTCACCATCGTTCATCTCATCCACCTGCTCCAGTCTCTATTTAACCAGCCTTCTTCCAGTCATCAGGGTCAGATTATTAGAGCCTGTGGTGAGAGTTCTCTGACCCGTTCTGCCTCTGGACGTCTGAGCCTGCCTGATCTTGTTCTGATCTGTTTGCCTGACCTGTCTACAGACTCCTGCTGGATTCTGCCTGTGTACCGAACCTGGAACTGATTCCTGACTCCGTCCTGGATTTCCCTTCGGTATCTCTTCGGATCCCTGATCTTCTGGCTCTGACTCCTGAGCACGTCAGCGTCAGTGGCTTTGGCTTCGCCCTCTGGATTATCCTGCCTTCCTTCAACTGCTTGGTTCTGATCACCTGCCTGCCCTCTGACCTCCGAGACATCAGCTTCTGGGACTCTCTTGGCCGCCGGCTGGAACCAACCTTTTCCTCTGGACACGGACTGAACTACAACACCAGGTCAGTGACTCGCCCTCCGCCAGATTGATGTGGTCACTAACCGGTGTTCT
>NW_015151461.1:155567-157020 GCF_000732505.1 Cyprinodon variegatus | reverse complement strand
AATGTTAATAGAATAGACCTTTTCTTCTTGTTTTCCTCTCTATGTTTTGTACTCAGCTGACCTTTAGAGACACACTTAATATTATCAGTGTTCTGATGGTGTTTTAGCAAAAGGATTTTTTATCAAAAACATGATTAATGTGATCAAATAAGCAATACTTGTATTAACCATACATGGGAACCCCAGGAAGTTTCTGAAAATTATAGAATTTGAAGGTACATTTAAAAAAAAAAAAAAAAGAAAGGACAATCCCATATAAGTACAGCGGATATCACATCTGCTGCGTTTGGCACTCCTGGGCTTCTGTACAATCACAACTAGCCTGCCGTCCTCTCAGATAATGAAACGAAACAGCAGGTAGAAAAAACTGCAGCCAGACACAGAAATCTTTTTTATTCTGAAATACGGAGGATATTTAAATCGGATCAAGAAGAAAAGATGTTTGTTAACTGTTCACCTTTTTATAGATACAGAGCATTTTTAGAAAAAAGATTGATATTTTCTTCCAGCCCTGAAACTTTGGTTTCACTTCATCACTTTATTCAAATTATTACTGAGACACAAAAATATCTGCAGGTTTTTTATTTTTATTTTTTTAACCAGAGGATGTTCAGCATTTTTCCTTCTTTTCTTCTTGGACCCAAATGATGATGGAAAAGTTAGAGTGAATTATTCTGGAAATAAGCAGAATGTTTCAGGGAAATAATTTCAGGCGTTTTTAGAGCAGAGTGCTGTGAGCATTCAGACACTTTAATTGAAAAAAGTCTCGGCAACAGAGTGACCTTGTGCAGAGCTGCTGTCTCCCCCTGAGCGCTAACCTCTGCTAGCTGCTGGGGGAGCAGAGCCGCTCTGCAGCCCTCGCTGTTATCTGGATCATCCAGCCTTTGTTTGCTTCACATCAAAAATTGATCAGGAAGTTTTATTGCTGATTAATTTTCTTTGTTGATAAAAAATGCTGGATTTTACCTCCATCTATAAAAGATACTTTGTTCAAAATCTGCTCCTAAGATTAACTTAGACTTATCAGTCCCAAACGGGGTCTGCTAGGAAAAAATAAGATAATTAAATAAAAGCATCACAATTCTATATTTCCAGAGGAAAAATGCGGAGTGAATACTCCTGTTCAATCACAGATCTTTGCAGTTTGCCCAGAGCGGCTGAACATGGAGGCCTGATGGAAAATATTCCTAAATAACCAGAGAAATCCAGCTCATGATTTCCTCTGAATCTCCACAGAAAAAAGTATTTAAACATTCAGGCTAAAGGACATTCCTGAGTCCATCATGTGTGAGCCACGTTTGGGAAGCAGTCTGGATGTCCTGGTTTTAAGGTCTTCTGGACGTAGAGCTTCCCAGCAGCGACTCTTTGTGCTCATCAGCCAAGGACCAATCAAGCACCAGCCAAGGTCCATCCAAGGACCAGCCAAGGACCAATCAAGCACCAGCCAAGGTCC
>NW_015151461.1:150686-153346 GCF_000732505.1 Cyprinodon variegatus | reverse complement strand
ATTAACAGGAGAAGAGGAGCAAGTGAAATTAGACTCTGTCGTCGGACAACAGGTTGGATCTGGATCCGGACCGTTAATCCTTTGATCTGGATGATAACGGCGCGGTGGCAGAACAAGAGTCATGGTGCTCTGGTGAAAGGTTTGAAACTGCTTCGTGAAACATGTGGGGAAGACGATTGCTCGTTACCATGGAGACAGAATTAGACCGGACTGCTTGGTCTGATGGTTCGGGTTTTACAGGACGGGTAGTTTAAAGTTCACTGTCCTACAGGTGAGGAAAAAATACTTCAATGATGCTGAGAAACAAAGTTCTGCTTCTCTATAGATATTTTAAAGTAATTATGTTCATTTCAATGTAGTTTTACATGTTTACTTATCATAACAATTGAACTAATTTAGACGTTTCGTCTTAGCGAAAAAAAATGTTTCTGTTTAGAATTCAGGTTAGAATTTAATTTAGGTTTATTGTGTGAAATAATGAGAACTTCCATGAGATGAAATGTGCGTGACTGAGTCACAGGTCCAACTCTCTAACCGACACCATGACCTATGAGGTGGAAGGCTGTAAAAATGAGAGGATGACACAGTCCTCATATTTTAGGGAAGTTCCTTCAGCCTCCGAAGCGAAAATGCCCCTGATCGTTTCACAGGCGTGTGATGTAATCGCCATCTCCTCCAACTGAGCTCTTTACAGAAAATTAAACTAAATAAGGAATTGTAACGGTTTTTAAAGTAGATCAGAATGATTTTACTAATAAAGAGAGAAGGGTCAGCACCCGCCTCCCTCGACATCTTATGCTAAACATTATCTATCGTCACTCATCTGCAATATTCTTCTCTCTCACTGTCTTATACTGTCGGTATAATTTTAACTTATTTATATGGTCAGTGCATCTCTGCAGTAATAATCCAAGCCAACTACTGTGTAGTCTTTCCTCAGCTCTCTACTAGGCAGATATTTTTATATCTAACATATTCCAGCACATTACAACATTTTTCTTTTTATGCCTTTTTTGTACTATATATTCTCTTGTTATATTGTCTCTTGTATTTTTATCTTTAATGGCGTCTTGCTGTAACTCTTTGTTCTCTTTATAAGCTACTGGAACCAGAATTTTCCTGAAGGAGTAATCACAAGGGATTAATAAAGTTGAGTTTAAGTCTATTTAATACCTGATTATCTTAGAAAATGAAATAAAAGCTGATTTTAAACAAGAGTGTCGTCTTAAAATTAAATCATATTCAAAATAAAAAGGAATCATTTCCTTTTCTTTACAAAACAAATCCAAAGGACAGGAATTTATCACATATAAAATTAGTGAGTAATTGATAAGTTTAGGATAAAGGACATTTTTAAAAGTTTTTCTCAATCCTTAGAGGCAGCAGCAGCATGCTGCACCACCACACCCTGACAGGGGTTCTCGATAAGCACTGGATCAGCTCTGGATCAGTTCTGAATTAGCCCTGGATCAGTTCTGGGTCGGTTCTGGATCAGTTTTGGATCAATTCTGGATCGGCTCTGGATCAGTTCTGGATCAGTTTTGGATCAGCTCTGGATCAGTTCTGGATCAGTTTTGGATCAGTTNATCACACTGATGAACTGATGAATAAACTCTAATCATGTCTCAGACTCTGCATCACACTGATAACGCCATATTTGAACTACAGGGCTGATTTTTTCAGAATCCCTTTAAATAGAACACAACTCAATGTTTTACTGGATTTTGCACAGTATTTATTTATTCTGCATTGAACCTTTCCATATCAATGCCTTTTGCACCATTAACTTAAACTGTTTTTTCTTTTCTCCCGTTTACATTCTGATCACTGCTGCACTTTATGAATGGTAAATGTTCATTTTACTGTTGAAAAGCTGCATGCATCGAAACTTTGTACACTCGATAATAACCCTCCTGGAACAGTCTGAGCAGCAGAAGGAACATGGAACGTATTCAACAGGCAGATCCTCAGATACTTTACCTCCTGCACTCAATCTGCTTCACCCTAAAAACACATTGGTCAACACAACCCCAAAAATAATAGTTATGTGTCCAACCAGTCCTTTGGTTAAAACAACCAAATATGATTGGTTGTCTTAACCAGGCAAACCAATACCAGAATGTAACAGAATGGAAAGACAAAGTTGGGGCTTTAAATTACTTGATCTGAAACCAATATATTGGTCCATCTAACCAAAATTGGCTTAACAAACTAGACTGGTTTGTTTTGTTGAGTGTTGGTGAAGTCAGTCTGCAGTTGAAAAAGCGGGAAGGTTTTCTCATTGAGCTGGAAGCTCAAACGGCCCTTCATCTAGATCAGGGGTCACCAAAATCAGTGGGAGACATTTTTAATTATAATCCGTTACTGAAAACAGAATTTAACACTGAAATAAAATGAAGTGTTTATGCATCCATGTTATGTGTTGAATTTTTTAAATAAAAAAAATATATATATATATAAAAAAAGAAAGTTTTTTCATTTTAAAATCTAAAGTGTTTTTTGAAGTAGAGAACAACAATCGTTCAGTTTGGTTTATAGACAATTTCCTGATTCCCATATTTTCTCAAACCCCTGAACTGATGGTTTGTTATTTTCTTTCTTTCTTCTGTCTTAATGTTGGCAGTGGGCTTTAGGCTGCCCTGCAAGGCTTTAAACCTGGG
>NW_015151461.1:146226-148071 GCF_000732505.1 Cyprinodon variegatus | reverse complement strand
TTTGGATCAGTTCTCTGATCTTGATGTTCTGTTATTCAGCACCTTCTAAACGGTATGATTGCCGTCCTGCTCTCATCGCCTGGCTCTTAGTTTTTCTCCTTTTCTCATTTAGTCGCTCCAGAGATCCTGTCTGCATTTTGGTTAAAAACGACAGTTTTTAAAATCTGTCTTAGAAAATCATTTTTATTATCTTTGGTTCAGTTTGGGTCCCATCAGGTCTGTAAATTCGTCTCTGCTTGCCGGCAGTTTTTATCTTAGTTTTCACTATCGATTTTATTCCATAAAACCTCTAAACTCTGAAGTGTTTGAATATTTTAAAGTACTTTTGTTAAAGGTGGTTTATGAATAAACTGACACTGATAAAAGCAAAGAGTCTGTATTTATATTTTTTCCTCCTGCTTCGCCGTTCTTCTCTACGTTGTGTTGCTCTTTCATGTGGCTGCAGAGTTGAAAGGAGAGTTCATGAGGGTCAAACCCGCTGGAACATCAGCCGGTTTGGTCGCTCTGTCGCTAAATGTCTGTCCGGTCGGCCGATTGGTTGAACAGAGCTTGATGTTCAAACCGCATCAACAATAAACAAAGCTTCATACAGTGAGTGACTTCATCTTCATCTGCTTTTGTGCTGAAAAAGAGAGTCTCCCGACTGCATAAGCATCACCTATCCTTTGCATCCGTGCCTCTTCCCCGGGCCGTGTGTGCGTTAGTGGGTGTGTGGGAGTGGGAGGGTAAAGGAGGACCACTCTGTGTGGGCTGAACGGTGCTCAGGCTTTCTGTGCGGCGGTGTTAATAGGCCTTTTCTCCCCTCAGCAGGACACAGAGAGCTGTCATTTACATGGAGGTAATGGAGTGATGGAGAAGTGGATGGAATGTGTGGGCGAATGATGATGATGATGATGATGAGGGCCTAGCACCTCTCCTTTTCTTTCCTTTCATTTTCCCACCTCTCTCTCTCTCTCTCCTCTGTCTCGACTCAGGCTCATTCTCTCCTTTTCCTACATTACTCATCAAGAAGTTATTGTGATTGCTGCAGAGTGGAAGCGTTTCAAAGACCGACAGGTAAACATGAAAAGTTTGTTCAGGTCTGATGCTGCCTGAGCTGAACAGAAACAGGAGATTAATAGAATCAAATGTTCCCTCGGTTCATATTAATAATGGTTTTGTGATGAAATGAATGTTTGCTTGCTTGGCAGCGGCGCTGTGTCAGCGAGCTTGAGCTTCATCCAAACACATGGAAGACCAATTCTCTCAGTGGGAGCGTAGAGACGCCTGTGAGGAAACGAAGGCAACCGTCCAGCCAAGCTGCTACCATCAATTTACTTGTTTCAGTTAAACGACAAGAGTTTCACTGAAAGCATCTCTTTGTTTTTTCCTCGTCGTTTCATTGGATGAAAAATCTGGTTTGATCAAAAGCTAATTTTTCAGCGCCTTCAACAGTTTGTGCTGAAAAAAGCTGTGATAAAAATGCAAAGAAATGTTTAAGTATTAGTCTACTAAAACATTGTTCAGCTGAGAGAAAATTATTCAATGCTGGTGGAAAATTGAAGGGACATTTTAATCGCTTGTTTTATTATCTTGTTTTAAAAAATCTGTAAATTCACATATATGTGTCCTTGTCTGGATTCTTAGCTTCATTCTGAATAAAAAAACGGAGCAACCAATAATATCTGATCTAAATCAGGCTTCCGGGAAATTCCTTGTGACTCAATAGAATTAAATTCAGTTTATTTCTACAGCATCAATTCACCGTCATCTGAAGAGGCTTTCTAGAAACAATCCAGTCAGATTGATTCAAAGTTTCTATCTAAGGAAAACCAGCTGATTGCATCGACTCATTGACTCTTCAGC
>NW_015151461.1:141271-145741 GCF_000732505.1 Cyprinodon variegatus | reverse complement strand
AGCCTATAGCAGCAGAACTATAGAGATAGATCAGGATAACCTGAGTATTTTGGATGAGCTGTAAGAAAGGTAGAGCCAAGGAGAACCTTCTTTAAGACAATATGATAGCTTTAGGTATGTAGACCTTTTTAAAAACGAAACAAAATAGTAAAACATCTAAAAATCCTCAGTACTGCACTAACTTTTTTACAAATACTTTCATACAAGTTACAAAATAATAGCTTTTTAAGTTACAATAGCCAATAATTTAAGGTTTGGCTAAGATAAAAGCGAAACTTAAATGATTGGGTTAAAGTCCTGAACTTAAACATTTGTTGAAGTTTGTTTCCTTCATATTTGGAGTTTTCTTGTTCAACTTGCTGTACTTTAATTTATCATTCTGGGAAAAATCCTTAATTTAACTGATTTAAAATGGTAACCAGATTTTTCACTGTTGTGTTTGTCAATATAATCATCAGATAATCATGGAAAAAATGTTAGATCACCCTTTCTATGATAATATAGACTTTTTATAGAGTTTACTGTAAATTTAATGAAACATAATAATCTTTATTATTAAAAAATTTTTGTTTTTCTAATGAAACCTGATAATTTGAGGATATTTTTAAAAATTTTTTTGTATTTATCATAATTTAAATCCCTCCTATGTTTCAACCATTTATCTCATCAACATCTTCATAACTTTATTTCTTTTTGTTGAATTTTTCACAGATGTTTAGGGTTTTCTGACACCGAGAAAACAAAAATAAACCAGCAGAATTATTCTGAGATTTCTTTTTTTTATATTGCAGGCAAAAGTCATGAAACAATAAATTTCAAAGGAAATCAGACGTTGAAAGCGGAGCTCTTTAATGGGGAGTTTAGGATGACGTTCCACCTCAGAGTGACTTTCTGCACATATTTCCTCTCATTTTGCCTTTAATGTCAGTAAAGTACCTTTTTTGTTTAACACACTGTTTGTATGCAGACCAGTTTAAGGAACCAGCGTTTCGGAGAAAAAGAAGAGACCAAGAAACGTCTTTAGATTCAGCTTTAATAACTGTGTTAAAGTGACAAGAGAAGAGAAAAAGACAAAAAGATTATATCAGCTCTGCACGGCAGCAGGAAATTCATTAGATGGGGAAAATGAGCTGCTAAAACAGTTGGTATCAGGAGACACACATGGGGGATCTGGGGGGCTCTCCCCTCCTCTTCTGGGAGAAAGGTGGTCCCATTAAGTTGTCACTGACAGGAAATACTCACCACAAACCGTCTTCTAGCAGCCAGAGAAAACACAGAAGCACATGGAGGCGAGCGGCTGCCCTCTGAGCAGCCTGATGCAGCCGTCATCGCTTTACTCTTATTGCTGTGCTCTGCCTGCATCAAGGGGAAAATACTAATAGCGACTCAGATATTTCTTGCGTGTGCACATGCATGTATGCTAATGTTTGTGTTTGTGTGATTTCCCTGCACCTTGAACAGGGAATTCCCCTCAGTTTTTTCACTGCAAAGGGACTCTTGCTTTTGTCCCGGCAGAGCTGGAAACTTTTTAGCTTCTCTGCTCACTTCCTCTGAAACCTCCTTCTCAGCACCGTTCATCACTCTGCTCCTCATCCACCACCCAGAGATGAGACAAGCTGAAACCTCCGTCACATGGTCAGCAGCGCCTCTGGACATCTCTGAGGATAGATGTACAATAGATAGATAGATAGATAGATAGATAGATAGATAGATAGATAGATAGATAGATAGATAGATAGATAGATAGATAGATAGATAGATTGTGAGCAGGTGTGCAGAGAGGAGTCTAGAAGGGAGCTAAGAGTAGGAGACTGACATGAGAGGCACAGGAGAAACTTTCTGAAGGACTAGGGTGGACATGTCTCCACTTATTTCCTTCTTTTTCTCCCTTTCTGCTCATTCACTTTAGCCGAAGGTAACAGAGGTCGGGTGCAGCTATCTGTGTTCAGAGCGTTTTCAGTCTCTGTTTTTTCCTCCCTCCCATGTCCCGCCTCTCTGTGTCACATCATCGGATCTGTCGCTTTGAGACATCTCAGTGAATTTAAGCAATGGCAGCTACTTCAGTAGTAAGTTAGGAGACGGGTTGGGTAAATAAAATTGAGATCAGACTGCAGAGCTTCTACATATCTTGAAATTTTGTTTCTGGAATCATTATATTAATAAATAGGTTAATAAATGTTTTTCAATTTGTGAAAAACTCACACAAAGAGAAAAGAGAATTTGGAGAAATTTATTAATACAATTACTTTAGTCTTTGGCGCTCAGACCTCAGTAGGAAACATAGTGCTTAATTTTGATAGATATACATGAACAGAAGCAAAGAACAGAGCTGTTTCCCTCCCAGGCCTGAAACTGGTGGTGGAGTGGAGATAGATGGAGTTGGTCAGTCTGTAGACTGCTGGTTGGAGAGACGGTCTGCTGAGCTTTATGGGGAGATCCAGTGGTCTGCGTGAGCTGATAGTAGAGCTTCACTCAGGGACCTGGAAGATGGAAGTCCAGCTGGATAACACAGGTGGAGAGAACCTGTCCATGATGAGCAAGCATGGAGTGACAGTGGAGAGGAAAAACTCCCCTTTGGGAAGAAACCTCTGGCAGAACCAGGCTCAACATGGCGGTCTGCTGCTGGACCGGTTAAGCTGAGACAGGGAACGCAGTAAGAGTCCAGGAGGAATGACGCTCTGATGAAGCTTTAGCTACGAAGGTGGAGGAGGGGCTGGAGGGGGGTGGAAACGGCGTCATCTGGATGACGTCACAGCGCATCCACCGAATGCGCAACAGAGCAGACATGCGCATATTGGAGGCCTTTTAAGATGAACTTTGGATGCTGATTGGCTGATAGGTGGATGTATGAAAAACAAAGAGTTTCTTTAGCTGAACTTCCGCATGGCTCCATTTTGAGAGCTGCAGATGTAAAGGTGAAACAGATCTACTGGTTTATGCAACATGCAATAAAATATATCTCCTATTTTACCAGTAAGTTTACAAGAAAATAATGTTCTATGCTATATTTAAAATGCAGCATCCATTTTTCTGGATGGATGGAATTGAAATTGTTCTTCTAGGGATGCATGATTTATCGATTTTAGCATCAGAATTGACTGTTATTGGCTATTTTTTATACATAAAAATTTTTGGGCCCTACATATATATATAATGCACCAGAAGGAATCTCTCTGACTATCTATAAATATAAATATCAGTGTATTGTGGTACTCATGTGTACGGAAGAGGGTTAGGGCCACTGAAAAAAAAAAGTTAACTGATTTTTTAAACTTTATTTCAGTTTAATATGGGAAAAAAGAGTTCTGACTTTTTTCTCAGAATTCTGACTTTAAACTCAGAGTTCTGACAGCTAACAAACATGTTTGCATCAAGTCATAGCCATGTCTGTTTTAGAGACTCTTGTTTTAATGACCTTCTGCTCCTCCATTAATGAGGGGACCCTCAGGCACGTAAAAAGTTGCCTAATTCACTGGCCACCTCAAACAACTCACATCTTTGTCAGTGATGCTGAATGCTCCACATCTCTTCCTTCATGGTGCCCATCTACATTAAGATCCAAAATTCTGAGATTAAAGTCAGAATTCTGAGAATTTTTTTTTAGAATTTTGACTTTTTTTCCCATGTTAAACTGAAATTAAATTTAAAAATCAGTTAACTTTTTTTTTTTTCCAGTGGCCCTAATCCTCTTCCGTACATGTGTTCTCAACAGTAGGAAAGCATTTAATAAATATATGTTTGAGCTCATTTTTGGAAAAAAAAACAAAACCTAATTTTGGTCGAGTAACTTTAGGTCCATCAGCCTCCACCCTGAGAGCGCCCCCACCAGAGTGTCCCAACCAACTTTCATAACAAAGTTACAGCCTTGAAGAGAGGGCAACGTAAGGCGAACAAGAAATACCAAAGAACTGAAATACCAGGGCTCGATGTTAACCATCGCCCGATCTCCCGGGGCAAGTAGTTTTTAATGTCGGGAGAGTACAAATTTCATTGCATTTGTATGGGCAAGTGCAATGATCACAAAAAAATATATTTATCACTCGAATTTACTTTAAAATCACCGACATTCGCTGAAAACGACCCACAAGCATTGGCGGCGCCATTTTTGTTGTTTTGTACACATTTTCGCGTGATTTGAAAAAGCCGCATCATTTAAAAAAAACGCGTAATTTTCCGCCAGATGGCACGATTTTTGTCCGGCACGAATCAGACACAGGCTAAAAAACAAAAACAAGGCTATTTTACCCTCCACCCATTTCCACCCCCACCCAGATAATCCTAGATTAAAGATTATCGGTCAGAGATTAGGAAAACTGGCATAATTGTATGCCATGCACACAGTGTAAATATTTCTATCATGTGGCAGCCTTCTGTACAGTGATGCAGGTCATACATTAAAAAATGTTCATTAATGTTTTTCTCTCAGACATTGGAGAGGTGCATTTAAATGTTATAGAGCTAAACATGTTA
>NW_015151461.1:139301-141180 GCF_000732505.1 Cyprinodon variegatus | reverse complement strand
TAAATAAAATTGCATGAATGGTTGGCGAACATCAGCCAAAAACAAGTGTAATACAACTTCCAGTCCAGTAGATGTCGCTGCGGATGTGTTGACGCACGCTGCCTTGTGTCACAAGCATTTCCGGCCACGGGATACTGCGCAGAGTCATTAAAAAAAAAAAACATGGAGGAGAAAATATTGCAATGCATCGCAATAATTCAAGTATTGTGATGAATCGTGATTCGAATCGAATCGTGACGTCTTTGGCAATACCCACCCCTACTGGAGGGGGGTGGAAACGGGGTAATCTGAATGATGTCACAGCGCATCCGCCGCCTGTTTACTAGGTAGCAGTCAGAGTTGTGGATTGGAGGCCTTTTAAGATGAACTTTGGATGCTGATTGGCTTTCGTGGAGGCGTGGTTTAAAGCTGATTGGCTGTGACGCAGGTGGATGTATGAAAAACAAAGAGTTTCTTTAGGTGAACTTCTGTCTAGGATCCATTTAAACAGAGAGCACAGAGAGAAGCAGGCAGAGCTGCAGATGTAAAGGTGAAACAGATTTACTGGTTTATGCAACATGCAATAAAATATATCTCCAAGTTTACCAGAAAGTTTACAAGAAAATAACATTCTATGCTATATTTAAAATGCAGCATCCATTTTTCTGGATGGATGGATTTGAAATTGTTCTTCTAGGGATGCATGATATATCGATTTTGGCATCAGAATCGGCTTTTATTGGTTATTATTTTATACTTTAATATTTTTGGGCCCTACATATATATAAAATGCACTAAAAGGAATCTCTCTGACTATCTATAAATATAAATATCAGTATTGTGGTACTCGTGTTCTCAACAATAGGAAAGCATTTAATAATAAATATATGTTTGAGCTCATTTTTGGAAAATTTAAATCATGTTTAAACCTCTTCTCTGTTAATGTTCATGATAACAGAAGACAGAAATGAAACATGAAAATAAAATGGATCCATTTTGAGAAGTTTGGACTTAAGTGCATCAAAAAAATAATTTAACTGCATTTATAAAAAAACAAAACTGAAAAATTATTTATCCATATCCTGAATTGATATTCTTAGCTTTCTTAGCACACTAAAGTGCTTTTATTAACACTTGAATTTACAAAAAAAAACGTTTTTAGTTTGATTGATGTTTTGTTTTGTTGGAAATTCACACATTGACTAAACTGCTGCTAATGAAAGATTAACCTACAATAGTTAAGAAAAACCTCAAATCTGACAAAAGTAATAATAAGAAAATTCTATTAATATGAATAGAATGGGTCATTATCTGGGCCTTGATGACTGGCCTGATTATTCATTTCATTGACCTGCCTATCTCATCTGAACCACCTGCTCCCGCCTCTATTTGACATGCCGTCTTCCAGTCATCAGCGCCATGTTATGCGAGCCCTTGGTGAGAGTCTTCTAGCCTACCTGTGTTGTCTGATTCTGACCCATTCTGCCTTTGGACCTCTGAGCCTCCCTGTTCCCATTCTGATCTGTTTGTCTGACCTGTCCTTGGACTTCTGCTTCTGCAACCTAAGCACGTCCTCGTCACCGGCTTTGGCTTCACCCTCTAGATTAGCCTTCCTTCATCGGCTCGGCTCTGACCTCCGGGGCTTCTGAGTCCCTCTGGGCAACAACCGTTGCTTCATGTTGGCAGCCGACCGGGTGGAACCAACCTCATCCTCTGGTCACGGACTGAACACCCTCCGTCAGATTAACGTGGTCTTGACAGGATGAAAGTCAGACACTGATTTTCAGCCAAAAAGTTATTTAGAATAATAAACTGATGAAACAGACCAGTACTAAAATAATAGAAGGATGTGAAACCAAGGTGTGTCCACCAATCAGCATCACAGGTCTCTGCAGTCTAG
>NW_015151461.1:133059-138036 GCF_000732505.1 Cyprinodon variegatus | reverse complement strand
ATATTCTTAGCTTTCTTAGCACACTAAAGTGCTTTTATTAACACTTGAATTTACAAAAAAAAACGTTTTTAGTTTGATTGATGTTTTGTTTTGTTGGAAATTCACACATTGACTAAACTGCTGCTAATGAAAGATTAACCTACAATAGTTAAGAAAAACCTCAAATCTGACAAAAGTAATAATAAGAAAATTCTATTAATATGAATAGAATGGGTCATTATCTGGGCCTTGATGACTGGCCTGATTATTCATTTCATTGACCTGCCTATCTCATCTGAACCACCTGCTCCCGCCTCTATTTGACATGCCGTCTTCCAGTCATCAGCGCCATGTTATGCGAGCCCTTGGTGAGAGTCTTCTAGCCTACCTGTGTTGTCTGATTCTGACCCATTCTGCCTTTGGACCCATGAGCCTCCCTGTTCCCATTCTGATCTGTTTGTCTGACCTGTCCTTGGACTTCTGCTTCTGCAACCTAAGCACGTCCTCGTCACCGGCTTTGGCTTCACCCTCTAGATTATCCTTCCTTCATCGGCTCGGCTCTGACCTCCGGGGCTTCTGAGTCCCTCTGGGCAACAACCGTTGCTTCATGTTGGCAGCCGACCGGGTGGAACCAACCTCATCCTCTGGTCACGGACTGAACACCCTCCGTCAGATTAACGTGGTCTTGACAGGATGAAAGTCAGACACTGATTTTCAGCCAAAAAGTTATTTAGAATAATAAACTGATGAAACAGACCAGTAGTAAAATAATAGAAGGATGTGAAACCAAGGTGTGTCCACCAATCAGCATCACAGGTCTCTGCAGTCTAGCAACCAGGCAGTGGGCCTATATATAAGGCTACAGGTGGACACTGTTTGGTGACGTGGTGCGTCTCACACTCAACATGGACCAGAGAAGGAAAGAGTTGTCTGAGGAGATTAGATAGAACATGCTAGAGCTGCATGTTGAAGCTAAAGGCTATCAGAGCGTCTCCAAGCAGCTGATGTTCCTACATGTAGGATCCATGGACTGTGACCAACATCCCTGGATGCTGCAGGACAACTAATCAGAGAGACGGATGATAGGAATGGAGACTACAGAGACACTTCTGCACAGATTAAAGGAGAACTTCAGGCTGATGGAAGATGATAAAGGACCATTCTAGGTTGCTAAGTCGGCTGCTCGGTCAGCTCGGTTTTCAGGGTGTTTGCGTCTCATGAACCTCCTCATGTGTCCAGAGATCCAGCAATACCATCCTCTACCTCAAAGGAAATCCCTTCAGTTTCCTGGTGGCTGTTTAAATTTGGCGAATGTTTAATCGCCTCTTTGATCAGTTCCCTGCCATAAATGTTAGCAGTATAAATCCTATTCTTTGGTGAAAATAAGCAAACCGTTAATGGAGATGAAAAAGTTTTCAGTTCAATAAAAGCTAGACCTCAAACAGAAACACTAGAAATATCTTTTTATGGACGCTGCTTTTGAAACATCTCTTTACAAAGTAAACAAAGCAGAAAACCTCAGTTTTGCAAAATATCAACATTATTGTGGACAGAGCCTAAAAGCTTTTTAATAAATCAATTCTACAGCCACTATTCATGCTGGTGCATAACAGCTTTCAGGAAGCGTGTGCAGAATGTATCCGTGGCGGAAAGATGAACGCCGCCATCGGAGAACATTAACTTTGAGAAAGTTTTGCAGAGTCTGACAGCGGCTGAAGAGTCCTCGTCCCTGACTGATTCATCCACGTTATTTCGCAGCTAGTTGAACCCTCACCGCTGCCACGCTGAGGGCACTCCAGAAAAGTCGAGGAGATGTTCTCACATTTTAGGGCACAGTGCCGAGAGGCATTAGAGAGCTGAGTGACATGTTGATTCAGTTAGGAGGGGGTGAGGTGTTCGCTGAAAGTCAAGGAAAATTTACTTTGAGGGAATAAGGAGAGAGCTTAGACCTGATTTTTTTTTTTATCAAGGTGAGAAACACCAGGGAAGATTCTCACACCTTTTTCTTCCAGCCTTGGACAGATGGCACCCTGGGGTTTCTTGATGGAGCTGGCAGGATCTGAGCAGCAGAGTTGGACGTTAGTTAACATTCATTTCTCAGCCGCTCTGCAGGACGGTCAGGTGGGAAGGTAAATCCCCAACCTGACTTCTGTCACGTGTCAAAACTCAATCCTTCCTTTATCTCTGAGACCCTTGCTTTTTAAATATCCTTTAAACTTCTTTATAATTCATCATAAACATAAAAAAAATTAATTCTGAACGCAGGTTTTTACTATAAGCTATGTTTAATGACTGAGGAATCTTATCCACTCACCCCTCCCATAGAGGCACACATCGTAGGTCCCTGAGGGTCTGAGGGGCCTCATCCTGGGATCCTGGAATATTGTCGCCAACATTATTTCTGATTTAGTTTTTTCAATTCAAGTTTTTATTGATTTTACAACCTTTAACATGAACGCTTCAACTGCAGTACTCATATATATCTTACAACCTTACATATTTTATTGCTCATAACATATTTAAAAACCAAAACTAAAGCCTGTATCTAAGATATACAGAAAAAGAAAAATACAAAATATAAAAAAAGGAAGCAAACCAAAGAAATTTTTATCAAAGTCACATTTATAATTAGTCAACATTCTGCCCCTGTCATGATTTTATCAAGAGCTCGGACCCACATGCAGATAAACCAGTCCAGAGAGAAAAGGGAAAAAGTTTAACAGGTTTATTGAGAAGTTTTGTGGAGATTCCAGTGTTGCTCTGAAAACTGCTCAACCGGAACTGAAAGGTGAGGGGAAGACACTGCGGTTAGTTCAGGTTCAGTGGGAGAATTTATTCTCGAACTTGAAGAGTAGAAAAGATTGGCAGACTCACGTTTCCAGAGATTAGGTTGACTCTTAGACTCCAGTAGGTGAGGAATGTGTTCTGGTGTTTGTCTCATATGGAGGAGGGCGGACAGGGTTACCCAGAATGCGGTTGCTTATAGATGAACGGAGAAAGACTGACTGCCACTCAGATTTCCTGCGCTATTTAAACAGACTGTTGTGCAGATGAATCCCCTGCTCAGTGTGAAGCTCAAAGGTTTCCTCGAGGAATAGTGGATCCAAACCTCCGGTTTGTTTCCTCAGCTTAATTTGAAGCTCAGTTGATCCTTCCAGGGAGAGAAGGTCCAAAAAAATCCAGTTTGCAGGATGACAAATAAACAATGTTAAGACTCAGGTTGACAAAAAGCGGTCAGCAGCTTAAGAGCACTCCGTTAACGAGGAAACCATCAGCAGGTGTGTGAGGAGGAGAATCAGAACCAGGCGCCGCCTGATGGAGGAAGGAAGACAAACACACAGACCACACAGACTGGAGTCCTAACAGCCCCCAGGATTCATTAAAAGTATTATTATTTATTATAGACATTTTTCATATGAAATTATGCAAAATATTGTCCATCTTTTGAGCTCAGGAGGAGAAGGGTCCTTCAAGACACTCACAATGACCCGTGCTGCTGTATTTAACTTTACTTTAACAACCACATTTTTACACTTTACAACCACAACCACTCGGATTTCTTTACTCCCACAGATTTATCTCCCAACAAACATAGAGCCCCTGTCACACCTTGAAGATTTAGCCAGTGTATTCCTGACCGATGGAAAATATGGCAAAAACGCTTGCATATGTCGGATAAGTTATGGGTATGCTGAAACATGCTGAAACATGCTGAAGTACGTCGGCGTACAGTGAGTACGTATGCCAGCGTCTGCCATCCATTGGCCATCGGTTCCAGGTCAGTTATCTGATGGTCAGGCTGTCATTGGACAGAAGTTCTGGACTCGTTATGAATCGTCTATGTCTACGCCCAACATAGAAAAAATCCATAGAAAGTTCAGCGTTTTAGGAGATTCTGGGACGTCAGGCAGACGCTGGATAAATCAGCACGGTGTGACAGGACCCTCACCTGGATGACTTTGGTATGGTCGTACCAGTTCATGCACCAGTGGGATCTAATACTTTAACCCAAAACAGGGGGATCTTATTGCATTCACAGACAGGATGTATAAACTTGGCTGACTGATATTTTCAGCAGTTAGAATTTGTTGAACCCACATTTCTTGAGGTTTAGAGGGGGTTAAGTACCACCTATGTTTTAATTTATACTGAATAAATGTCCCTTTGGCCTCCTTTGTTAATCTACAAGAATCTAATAAAAATGTATCCCATTCCTCCTTACTTATAGTAAACCCCAAATCATTTTCCGGTTTTGTTTTTATTAACCGTGTTCAGTCAAATATGAAATGTTAGCTGCACTAACAGAGGATAGCATATGTGTCCCAGCTGCATCTGATCCACATAACCTGGAGGTGTTAGTTATTTGTTATTTCTGTCCTTTTCATCACATGTAGAGCAGCAGAAAACCCCAGAGGTAGGAGTTTAACCCAAAGAGCATGGAGAGGAGTAGTGAGCAGGACCAGGGAAGACTTCATTCCTGCTACCATCAACCAGAAGTTATATATCAGTTGGTCAAACTGGTGCTTCATTTGCAATAAATGCCAGAAATGATAATAGATCAGAAAGGTTGAGGAAAAACCGGTCCTGGATGGAGGCGACCAGAACGTTATAAACTAAGGCCAACCTTCTGGACAAGCAAGCATTCACATCAAAACCCGGCTAACTTCTAAAGAGTCTCTCAACTTACAGTCTGTGCTCTGAAGTTACACTTGTGTGTAATGTTTAATGTATATGAAAATGGATTTGATTGTCCGCTGTGCCAGTATGTCACACAGCTGAAGGAACTCCCACTTAATGGCGCAGAAGGGGGTGGGTCCCAATCATGCCTGGAAATCAATCCAAGGCTTTTATGCATCACAGTGTTTCTATCAGATCTCAGAAAAGAACAACCATCCTCAGCTCCTGTGTTTGAAGAAAATGCTAGCAGTCTAAGTAGAGACCGTCCACATTTTCCAACCGTGATCTGCCTTTAGTCACAGTAGAGACTGTCAACATTTT
>NW_015151461.1:129972-131758 GCF_000732505.1 Cyprinodon variegatus | reverse complement strand
GGGGTCTGCCTTTAGTCACAGTAGAGACGTCCACATTTTCTAACTGGGGTCTGCCTTTAGTCACAGTAGAGACGTCCACATTTTCTAAAGGGGTCTGCCTTTAGTCACAGTAGAGACGTCCACATTTTTCCTTTGCACAAAGTAGCCAGCTTATTTTTTGTCGTCTCTTATTTTTTTTGTTTTGCTTTAATCTGAAGGATTCCTTTGTTACGGTATTTTTTCGGCGTTTGTTTCCACCAAAGATCCTGGAATCTGAACCGTTCACCTTAATCCAGACAAAGACAAACAAAGAAATTAAATCAAACTTTATCTGGTTACCAATTTGCTTGTTTTGTTAAAAACGAATCTTATAAAAGTTAAATTAATATGAAAAAAATAATTTTTGCAAAGATATTTTCAGATACCACCATGAAAACCTGGAAAGCTGTATTTAGAAAAATCAGCTGTCTGTAAGAAAAATATAAATAAAAGCTTCAAAATAGTTTCTAAGATGAAAAGAGGAAAAAATGCTTTATGGTCTCTTAAATGGGATTTGCTCCCCTTTATTTAATCGTTTTATTAAACCCTTAAAACTAACTTACAATCTAACATCATACAATGCTGTGTAAAAAGATTAAAGAGATTTTATTTAAACACAATAAATCCCAAAAGCAAAGCAGACGATCAGCCATGAGCCTAAACTGCCAAACAAATCGCCTCAGGAGGCAAAAAGCTGCTTTTACTGAAGGAAGTTCAAGTTATGGTGAAAAAAAAGAAGAGGTTGAGAAAACGTGCAAAAGAAGACGTGTGGTAAACGTTTACACAATCCTTATTTCAGTAAGTCCAGTGACATGTTTGACATATTTGGCGGTTTGACGGGAACATTACATGAATCTCCTGCCTGATTGTATAGATTACACTGCAGACCACATCTGACTGGCTAATTGTTTGAAAATGCAGGTTCTGTCATTCAGAAAAATCCGACATGTTTACTGAGACCTGACAGGAAATGGATGCTTTTAGTTTAATGCAAACTTTTTCTTGTCACTTTCCTTTAAAGTACAGGAAGGTCTTTGCTAATAAACTTTCTATGAAGCCTTTAAATGAGGAAACGTTGCTCAGTGACTGTAACCTTTATCTTTACAGGAATGGTGGGCAGTTACCAGAACATCCACTTCTGTTGATTAAAGGCTAAATCATTTGTTTAATTTCTTAGAAGCTCAGAGCAAAGATTATTACAACAATTTCTCCATTGAATAAGAAATTGAAATGAGTTACCAGTAGGAATGTATCACTGCCATTCCTGCATCCACACACACACAAAATCCCCTCACTTAGTTTGAAGGGTTTTTTATTGGGGAACCACCATCAATTCATCTTTAGACTGGCAGAGAAAATAAATTTGACCCCAAAATGAGTTTGATTTCTTGGCGGAAGGTCTATGAAAGGGAAAAGAAAATTTAGACTATATTGTAAAATCGGTATCAGTTGGTTATGCAGCTTTTTCCCCTTTTGTTGCTTTTTTAAAGAACAGCATATACCATATAGAGTATAACCAGCATTTTGTCAAATTCAAAACAGATATTTAATAGCAATCAAATATAATTACAGACACATTTATATATATCTGACTAAAAGTAGAATGTATATATATAAAAATATTAAACTCTGTTTGTGTTTTCTAAAAGTAGAATGGGAGGCAGATCTTTTAGTTCTCAGGCTCCTCTCCTGTGGAACCAACTACCAGTTTTAGTCCGTGAGGCAGACACCCTGTCTACTTTTAAGGCTAGGCTTAAAACTTTCCTTT
>NW_015151461.1:125617-126903 GCF_000732505.1 Cyprinodon variegatus | reverse complement strand
AGGTTTTATCCAGCAGCCCAACAAAGCCTGGTTTTAGTTTAGAAAACATGCAAATAGAAACGGATGAACGGGCCCCCCCCTTTGGAATGGGGGTCGTTTGGCTTCTTTGTTAGCCTGCAATGCCCCATACCTGTCTATGCCTCTGAAAGGGGGGTCGTTTGGCTTCTTTGTTAGCCTGCAATGCCCCATACCTGTCTATGCCTCTGAAAGGGGGGTTGTTAGAGGGAATAGTTGGCCTGGCTGAACAGGTGAGGTCTTCTGTTCCCCTATAAAAGGTTGGGGCTGCGATGATAGCGGGTAGGAATCAACTCTATTGCTGCGTTGTAGGTTTTTGAAAGCTGAAATCTTCACTATATGCAGACGCTACCCTGTAGCTCCATCTCCAACATCGTCTCTCCAATGTTTCCTCTGTCTGTCTTCAGAAAATGTCCAAAGCACCTCAGCATCCTGTCTCTGCTGGAAACGCATCAGCTCTGCCGCCTGCAGCAGCCTCTTCTGTGCTGCTGTCTCTGAGCCAGATATCACAGCCGCTATTAGGTCAGAAGGTCCTTCTAGAGCCGGATAAATGTCAGATTATTTTTATGTCTGCTTCTCTGCTGCCTTTTTGTTGTGACTGAAGGTAACTTTTCTGTTATAGAGCATCTGAATCTAGATAGAAACTCTGAAACATTTTCTCCCCCAGTGTACTTTACTAACAGCTTTTCTAACTTCCTTGACCTGCGTTGCACAGTAAAACTGGAACACAGCCATCATTCATATCACACCGACCTGTGAACCTTTGCATTGAAAAGGCCCAACAAAACCTTTATAGCTGAATTCAAATGTTCCCGACAGTACAATAGCAAGCAGAGAACAACGTTCAGAAACAGCCGCCACTTCTCTGGGTGAAGCACAATCAGGCGACGCTGCAGAAACTTTCAGCTTTCAGTTCCTGATTAACCTTTTTCTGCCTTTTGATGAACACATAAACTTTGTTTTATTTTGTATAATAAAGTGTGACAAAGCAACCATGACATGGAGGAATTACAAAAAGTTCAACATTTTCTACTTTAAAAAATCTGGTTCCAAGTCCTGATTCAGGAAGTACTGGAATTAGCGTGATGAGGCCAGAACCTATAGAACCTATAGAGGAGCCTTTGGAGGAGCTTCCATCTGCTGCTCATGTGGGAAAGATTGGAAGAGAGAACAAAACATGTCATCTCAGGTCACTTTCCAGTTCACCAGATCATCCAGTCAGATTGATTCAAAGTTTTCTATCTAAGGAAAACCAGCTGATTGCATCGACT
>NW_015151461.1:122016-124057 GCF_000732505.1 Cyprinodon variegatus | reverse complement strand
AGTTCATAGTTCATACGCCCCCGTATGAACTATGAACTGAACTAGTTCATTTTAAAATGTGTGAACTGAACTTTGAACTAGTTCACGTAGAAAGAGAACTTTCCCAACACTGGATCTAGTAATGAGAGTGTTTTTAGAGATCCTTGGTGTTTCTGATTTCCTGACCTGTTCTGCCTCTCAACCTCTGAGCCGGCCTGTTCCTGTTCTGATCTGTTTGCCTGACCTGGCTTCGGACTCCTGCATGTTCTCTGGGGCTGCAGCATCCGGGACACTCTGGGCGGCGCCCGCTGCATGTTGTTGGCAGAGTTTCACTGTGATAGACGCCCCGCTGCTGCAGACCCATCGTTTTGATAGAAAGTGTTGAGTTATCCCACTGTCTGTCTTGCCTGAATACTGGTACCTCTGTTCTGAATCGTGACGCACCCATCCACTCACTGCAGCCGGGCACACTGAAAGAGGCCAGGCTGCCATACAGCTGAAGGAATTAAATCAAATATTTACCTTCAAGCAGAAGCAAGAAAGAGTTTAGATAAAAGTATTTTCCTGTATTTGAATGGCCTAGTCAAAGTACCAAGCTAAATCCAATTGAGAGTTTTATAACTGCTAATTTCCAAAGAAGGACGGACAAACATTTCGCTCTCTAAATGTCTTGATAAGCGTTTAGAGGCAGATGTTGCTGCATTATTCCTTTAGATCCTCTGCTATAGACACCTGAATATGTTCCATCCAACGGTGGCTCTTCCCCAGAGTTACATATTAGACAGAACTCTGCTGGACCCCCTCCCCATGTACTTAACCCTGCGCCTCACCTGTGAGTCAACAGAGATAAAAGCCCCAGAACTTCCCGCCTCAGTGGCCGGCTCCAGGGACATGCAGGGAGGAGGAGGAGGAGGAGGAGGAGGAGGAGGAGGACTCATGGGAAAAGGAGGCATCAACCACCTTTGTGTGTCAATCCTCCCTCCTCTTCCCAGCTGCTTTCACGCCTACGTCGTCCTCCACTTTCCAGCATCCCGGTCCCGTTGCTCACTCCCTCCTCCTCCCTCCACGCCGCTCCACATCAAAGATTTGGAAAAAGAGCGTCTTTTAGATGTAGTGTGAGTTTTGCAGAGCCAAGCGATCAGAAGGATGTTCTCCAAATTTATTTTAGATTTTTAGATTATGTAACGTTACATAACTTGATGTGCTACGAGGCACGTACTGTGGAGGACGAGGAGCAGGTTTAGGTAAAAACACTGAGATTTTTAGTTTGAATCATAAATAACTGATGGCACAATGATTATTACCCTGAGCTGAGAAGATCCACCCGGAGTTTAACATGATAAAATAAATACTGTCATCTGTAAGCAGACTTTTCATTTAGTGCAGAATCTCATCAGTGAGATTTTCTTCTGAACTTTTGCTCAAACAGAACAAAAATCAGACTTTTTGAATCATAAAACCTTTGGTTTTTATTCCCTACATCAGATGAATTTATAAAAATAGGAAAATAAGAAGCAATGAAATGATAAATCTCAGAAAGAAAGGGAGCCGTTTACTCCTCTCTCCTTGATTATTGAACTGATTTTATCCAAAGTGAGCCATCATGGGACTAAACTGATACGCTCTGCTAGTAATTCAGCCCACTCAGAGTCCCTCCGCTCACACACACAGATCAGCACATCTAGATTCAACCTGGGGTTTGGCGTCTTCTCTAGGAGCACATTGACATGAAACAGAGAAATGCTGAAATCAAACCAACAACCTTCAGAGGACTAGCACCTGAGCAACGGTCAGTAGAGTCTGAAGTTTCTCTCTCTGTTTTTCCCTTAGCCCCTCTGCAGGAGTTCTCTCATCCATCGGTCGGCATCCCAAACTGCTCAAGGAGACAAATTGGACTAAAAAGACAAAAAACAAAATTGGTCTGAAGCTGCAAAATGTAAAAATCTTCTATCAGCCTCGTCTGGCAACACGGACTCTAAGTGAATCAGCCCGCTATAAAAAATGACTACCTGGGCTTAAATACACTATATTGCCAAAAGTATTTGCTCACCCATCCAAATTA
>NW_015151461.1:117240-118793 GCF_000732505.1 Cyprinodon variegatus | reverse complement strand
GTTCACATGACATGGATTTACTGTTTTCCACATAACTGGGCAAAAATGTATGACTTTTTTTGTTTGGCTTGCTTTTAATTATCATTTTTAAGATGAAATTTTCCAAGAGGCCTAAATTATTGTAGAAGTATGGCATAGATTTGCCATGGCGGCGCTCGAAAGCACAGCCAAGAACTGCTCCTCCGCTTAAAACTTTACAAACCAGACTTCAAACCTGCATCTATGATGGCCAACGCCTGCTGAAGCTACGGTCACAAAATGTTTTAAATCCAGACATTTTTGACTGTTTAAAAAGCTGCAGAGTTCTACGGATGGATCCCAACAACACAACAGCGGAACGTAACTGCTGAAGGAAGAGACGGAGAAAGCGAGGATGCAGGGGGGTGGGGGGGGTGGGGGGCTAACTGTGAAGCTAAAGAGAAATCCTCACAGACCTCCACTTCCATCAATCCTGCTCTCCAACGTACGCTCATTGGAAAATAAAATGGATAATCTCCGACTGGAACTCTCATCAAACAAGATCAGTAACTGCTGCTCCATCATTCTGATGGAGTCATGGCTGCATCCAGCAATACCAGACAATGCGATTAGCCTGGAGGGGCTAACGCTATACTGCGCCGATAGAAACAATAAAGTATGCGGTAAGACTCGGGGGGGTGGGCTCTGTGTTTACATCAACAACAGCTGGTGTGAAAGACTAGATCAGTCTCCAGCTTCTGCTCTCCAAACATAGAGTTTCTGACTGTTACCTGCAGGCCGTTCTATCTGCCCAGAGAGTTCAGTGTGGTTAGCATCACTGCTGTTTATGTGCCCCCCCCAGCGCTAACTCTGAAGAGGCCATGAAGACTCTATACCAGAATATCTCTGAGCTCCAATCTGCACACAGAGGCTGTTTCCATCATTGCTGGGGATTTTAACCAGGCTAACTGGAAGACTGTTCTCCCTCATTTCTACCAACAGGTGGACTTTGTAACTCGGGGTGAAAACACTTTAGACCTGGTTTAACATCAAAGATGCATTCAGAGCAGCCCCCCCCGCCCCTACCTCGGGTCATTATCCCTGCATATAAGCCCCAGCTGATCAGGGCTAAACCGACAGTAAAAGAGGTCAGAGTGTGGTCTGAGGGCGCCATGGAAACACTCCAAGACTGTTTTGAATGCTCTGACTGGAACATCTTCAAGGTTGCAGCAACATATGACAACTTATTAAATATTGATGAGTATGCCATGACTGTGTCAGCCTACATCAACAAATGCATTGAGGACGTCAGGATCAAAAAGAACATCACCACCAGGGCCAACCAACCACCCAGGATAAATGGAGAGGTTCAGAAATCGCTATAAGCACCAAACTAGGCTTTCCAGTCTGGTGATAAAGAGGCTCTGAGAACACCGCGTGGCAACTTAAACCATCAGATCAGCGAATCAGAACCACGGCCAGAAGATCCAGGATCTTTTCCACAATGACAGCAACACCAGGAGGATGTGGAAAGGCATTCGGACAGTGGTGTCAAAAGTTCACACATTTGTTACTTCAGTAGAAGTATAGATACT
>NW_015151461.1:113042-116644 GCF_000732505.1 Cyprinodon variegatus | reverse complement strand
TTTTATATATATATATATATATATGTATAACATTTTCCATTTCAAAATCTAAAGTGTTTTCTTTTGAAGTAGAGAACAACAATCTGTTAGGATTCCAGTTTGTGTGGGATGTTTTTTGTGTTTTCCTCTCTCCACCACCAGGTGGTGTCCTGTCCTTGTTGAGTCTGAACTTGTTTTTTTGTCTTTGTTACTGGATAAGCTTGGACCTTCTACCCCTGGAAGGAGTCTCACTGAGCAAGGGGAAAACCTCCATATGATCAGTTCAAGTCCACTCCTGGAAAACCAAGTGACAGTCCGCTCCTTTACTCCTCTTGGTCCAAAGTATGTCTGCCTGTCCGCTCTCCAATGAGTTCCCTCTTCTCTGGATTAAACCCCCACAAACTGGATCCAAGGATAAACCAAGAGCCCCTCAAAATTGAGTGCCACTCCAGCAATATTCAAGCCTCGGTCTATTTTCCCACTGTCCCTGAACTGATCACTGCGATCTACCCTTCAGAGTTTCCGGTTCCGGTTCACCAGCCCGCTGAGTTCCAGCATTGTTTCCCCACAGAGTTTCATCTCCATCAGTATTTGCAAATCTACAATAAACCTGTTAAACTTTTACCCTTGGTCTCTGAGTGGTTCTCTGCATGTGGGTCAGATCTTTAAAGCCCATTATGACACAATCTTTCAGTTTGGTTTAGAGACAATTTCCTGATTCCCATATATTCTCAAACAGCTGAACTGATCGTTTGTTATTTTTCTTTCTTTTTTCTGTCTTATTGAGAGCAGTGGGCTTTAGGCTGCCCTGCAAGGCTTTAAACCTGGGTTCGAATGGAGACAAAGCCATTCTCAAGCACATATCAAGGTGCTCATTTTTAACCCTGGATCCATATTTGTTTTTGATTCTATTCATGGTGGAGAATCCTGCTTCACAGCAGCAGGTTGAGCGAAAAAAAAACATGCTCTAAATATTCAGGCTCTGCTCCAGTCTGGCCAGGTCAAGATCCTCTGTTGCAATCGCACCAAACAGGAAAAAGAACGGCGAGAAGATGCGGTTTGTCAACAGATTGGTAACTACAAATTAGACCATAATTCTTATATATTTAAAAAAAAACTAACACTATTTATTTCAAAGATTGGATGCAAACTATTGGTACTTCAACAGACCAGAAAGCAGATTTGTCATCTAACAGTACCCTTCCCCCCAGCAGAATCAGAGGGCTGGGAAGAGCAGAAGTCTCTAATAAGGGACGGATCCAAAATAAAAGATCCCGGGACCCAGGAGCGGTCCTCAGGACCATAACCCTCCCAATCGACAAGGTACTGCCATCCTCGTCGACGGCGACGGGCATTGACAATCCGACAGTGTAAGCTGGGTGACCGTCAATGTCAAAGGGGGGAGGGGGCTCAGCGGGTGAACCCGGGGGGAACGTTTTCCCCTTAAGGGGAATGTACCTAGTGGATAGCCATACCTTCTGGCCGGGGGTGAATGTAGGAGCGACCCTCCTCCTGCGGTCAGAAGGAGGGTCTTTTCAGCAGTGCGTCCGAGAGCCGTTGCAGTCCTGCTCCAGACTGCCTTGCAGCGGCAAGTGTGGTGCTGAACAGAGGGAACGGCTATATCACCCTCCTCAGCCAGAAAAGGGGATGTTTATAACCTAGAGAGGATTCAAAGGGGGATAGACCTGTGACAGATGAGATGTGAGTGTTATGGGCATGCTCAATCCAGGGAAGGAACTGGCTCCAATCGGTGGGGTTTGCCGTGGTCAGACATCTGAGTGTGGCCTCCAACTCCTGGTTCATGCGCTCAACTTGTCCATTTGACTGAGGATGATAGCCAGAAGTAAGTGACACAAAAACTCTTCCAAACCTGAGAAATGAACTGGGGGGCCATGGTCTGAGAGGATATCTTGGGGTATCCCATGAAGGCGAAAAACATGCTTGACCAGGAGTTGGGCCGTCTGAAGAGTTGTGGGTAATTTTCTCAGAGAAACAAGTTGGCAGGCTTTAGAGAAACGGTTGATGATGGTGAGAATGGTGGTCATACCTTTAGAGGTGGGTAGTCCAGTGAGTAAATCTATGGCCAAATGTGACCAGGACCTCTTGGGAACGGGCAATGGTTGTAGTAATCCGGCTGGGGGCTGATGAGAGGACTTGTTACGAGCGCAGGCCAGGCAGGCTAAGAGGAACTCCTTAATGTCCCTCTGTAAGGAGGACCACCAAAAACCACGACTGTTGAGAGCTACTGTCTGGCTGATACCTGGATGAGCAGAGAATTTGGAGGTATGTAGCCAGTTAATAACTCTTGCACAAATCGAAGAGGGGACAAAAATCCTGTTGGGAGGACCAGTCCCAGGTACCGGCTCAGACTGCTGAGCCTGTTTGACTAGCTCCTCAATCTCCCATGTGACAGCGACAACAGTGCAACTAGGAGGGAGAATAGGTGCAGGAGACTTCTCAGAATCATCAGGGGTGAACTGTCTGGAAAGAGCATCTGGCTTTATATTACTTGACCCAGGATGGTAGGAAATGGAGAGGTTAAACCGGGAGAAAAAAAGGGACCAGCGAGATTGACGTGGGTTTAATCTTTTGACAGACTGAATATAGAAGAGGTTTTTGTGGTCAGTCAGTACCACTACAGGGTGGACTGCTCCCTCTAGCCAGTGTCTCCATTCCTCGAGGGCCAGTTTAATGGCTAAGAGTTCTTGGTTCCCAACGTCATAATTTCTCTCTGCGGGTGACAGTCGGTGGGAAAAGAAGGCACAAGGGTGTATCTTATGGTCAGAATCAGATAACTGGGAGAGGATGACCCCAACTCCAGAATCTGAGGCGCCAACCTCCAAAATGAACTGCTTGGTGAGGTCAGGTTGGATAAGTACAGGAGCATTAGCAAAAAGATCCGTCAATCGGTGAAAAGCCGTGTCAGCCTCAGAAGACCAGACAGAGTTGTTTGGCTATAGTTCCGTATAAAACGAAGATAGAAGTTAGCAAAACCCAAGAACCTCTGTAGTTGTTTCCTAGATTCAGGAACGGGCCAGTACAAAACCGATCTTATTTTCTCCTCAGTGGGTCTTACCTGTCCGCCCTCAAGGATGAAACCCAGGAAGGAGACAGAAGGCTTGTGGAACTCACATTTCTCGACTTTGACAAAGAGCTTGTTCTCCAGAAGATGCTGAAGCACTTGGCGGACGTGGATCCTGTGTTCAGACAGGTCCTTGGAGAAAATGAGAATGCCATCAATGTAGACAAAAACAAAGCTATTCAAAAAATCTCTCAGAACATAATTGACCAGCGCCTGAAAAAAGGCAGGAGCGTTAATCAAACCAACAGTAGAAGCAGCAAACACTGACTTCCTAAATGAAGTGAACAACTTCTCTGGAAGGTTTGAGTCACTAAACAGCCTCCAGCAGTGAAAGCTGTTCCACACCAGGGGGAGGAGCCACTAAACCTGGACGTAGCTGTAGGGAGGAAAACTCTGAGGAGAGTCAACCCAAGGAAGGACCCAGGGCCTGATAACACACCTGGGCAGGTGTATAAGGAGTGGTCAGATCAGCTGGCTGCTGTCCTCACAGACATCTTTAACACCTGGCTGGACCAATCCATAGTGCCAGCATGCTTCCAGT